>NC_068281.1:2152673-2192673 GCF_025860055.1 Xyrauchen texanus
GAGCGACTCGAGTCATCGAAACAACAGAATATCATAGAGATCTGGGTCGGACTCTTTTGACTTTAACCAGTAAACAACCAGCCACTACACCTTAACATCCAGGCAGCGACATTTGCATGAGCAAGCAATTTCAGAACATTTCAGAATATGCAAAAATCTTATATATATATATAAATATTTTTCATGTGCAATTACAATGCAAGAAGAAATTAAGCTTCAAAGTGGCAAAATCTTATGCGGCATAACTGTCCACACCTAAAACAGAAATCTTATTATTATTATTATTATTATGCATCTTTGCACTCCTTATTTGTCACTGGCCCTTCAACATCTCTCACTTTAATTCTTCCTCTTCTATCATTTCATTGGTCTACTGGAGGCCCCCCCTCAGCCAATGACAACAGGCCAGTTAAAAAAGAAAAAAAAAACCCCAGTCAAACAAAGGAATGAGTCTGTGTGTCTTTGTGTTTGGCTGTTGTCCATTCTCCTCGCGTGACACGCAGACAGACACTGAAGTGCCTTCAAGCATGTTTTGGTTCATAGAACACAACTGCATTTGTGTGTTCAGTGTCATATCTGTCCTCAGCAGATGAGTGCATATGTGATAATTACTGTATATTAAAGGAAGAGGTCATTCTGCAGTTATTGTATACAGACAGTAAAATGTTTTTTTCATGTTAAAACATCGAAATAAACTGATTTAATTCATGTCAAAGATATAATAAACCTGACTATATTAGGCTACACCATTGAAAGTCATTTTTAAGGAATAGATCATGTAAAAATAGCTTGTAATGCAACAACTTTTCACACAGTATATGTGAAATAGTCCTTTTTGTTTTGCAATGTTGAGTATATCATTTATAATGTCAATTATGTTTTATTTAGAATGATAAATGAATATTGAAATAATCAATAATAATATGCAAATATTTCACCTATTCATTTATTTGTAATTATTTAAAATTTGAATTATTAAAAAAAAAAAAAAAAAAAATATATATATATATATAGCAACCATTACAGCTAACAGCTAAATTTAAAATTTTCACTATAATTTTTTATTATATATATATATATATATATATATATATATATATATATATATATATATATAAATAATCAATAATAATATACAAATATTTCACCTAATCATTTATTTGTAATTATTTAAAATGTTAATTATTTAAAAAACAAATTATATATTTGAATATATATATATATATATATATATATATAGGAAACATTACAGCTAAAAATGTTTCCCTATTTCTTTTATTTTTAACTATTTAAAATTTGTATTATAATTTTTGATTATATACATATATATAAATAATCAATAATAATATGCAAATATTTCACCTATTCATTTATTTAAAATGCAATTTGTTAAAAAAAAAAATGTGTATATATATATATATAATATTAAAAAACTTTTCAAATTATATATATAGCAAACATTAAAGCTAAATATGTTTCTCTATTTATTTTATTTTTAACTATTTAAAATTTTAATTATAATGTTTTTATTATATATATATATATATTTGATTTGATTTGATTTGATTTATTAGACAAATTAGTAGTGAAAAATACACTCATTTGTCAAGGATAACACAATAAAGTTTAAAAAAAAAACTTATTTCCATTGTGGTCCTTAAATATATATATATAGGCTGCAAATATTAATTATATATAGACTTTATTAAGCTGCATTAGAAATGTGTTAACACGCAGACTATCACCTCCAGTGAGTGTGAACTCTTCCATATGCAAAAGACAATGGGGCATTCTTTTCTCCACGGTTTGTTTGTCTCCCAGTATTCCGAAGAATCCATGGCAACCAGACTGCCAGTTACCACTCGGTTTGCCAGTGAGTCCACAGTCAGGCGCTCGGCACTGTGAACGCTGGCTATAATAAGCAATGTGTCACATATACCAAAACACGCAGCTATGTTTGGACAGTAATTGGGGTGGATAATGCTAATCAGCAAGTTAGCCGTCTGTTGTCTGTGTTTACTGTCTTACTATCAGCCTGTCTGTTTCATGTTGGAATAACAGCCATGGTTGTCAGGCAGCTGGTTTAGAGGTTCATTATCTCGGGTTTCTCCTGTTTCAGAGGCGATTCTCGTCTTTTGATAATGTTCTCAGCTGTGCCGAATGGCTGTGAGACAATTTCAGTGCCAGTGGTTAGACTTAAATACAGTATAGTGTGTGCAAATGTGCCTGATTACTGTCAATTGAGCTTAACTTGTATTGAACCCAGAACATTCCTTTAATATGCAGGGTCAACTATAATCCATCCATATGTTGATTTCTCCGAGAAGTGTAACACTTTGGCTCTTTGGTGCTTTTGAACATTGCTGTTTGTTTGTCCTGCAACATTGACTCAGCAACATAAACAGACAGCAAAGGGACAATATATATATATGTATCGTATTGTGATACAACTAGGGCTGGGCAATAAAACTATATCGATATATATCACAATAAAGAAAATCCACGATAAGCTTATGAGGAATTTTTTATATTTACAGTGTCACTAAAACACATACAGTTCGGCTTTCTCAGGCTGCGTTTTCACAGCGCTAGGAGAGAGCTCGCTCCGCACCACTGCCAATCCTACGATCCACCCTGCGAGCATGACGCTCAGCTTTCATAGAAATGAATTGAAAATGCTCTCAGCTTTGCTCACAATGCCAGTGGTAACATGGAGTCAGACTGGATGAACTTGCTAATGCTAGCTGCCTTGCTAACGATTAGGTTACGTTACGTTGTATCACATCGAATGTGATGTATTGTATCACATCGTATCATATTGTGATGTATTGTATCACATCGTAGCGTGATGTGTTGTATCACATCGTATTCTGATATATTGTATCACATCGTATCGAGATGTATCATATCACATCGTATCGTATTGAATTGAATTGTGATGTGTTGTACATTTACATTTACATTTATGCATTTGGCAGACGCTTTTATCCAAAGCAACTTACAGAGCACTTATTACAGGGACAATCCCCCCGGAGCAACCTGGAGTTAAGTGTCTTACTCAAGGGCCCAACAGTGGCATCTTGGTGGTGCTGGGGCTTGAACCCCCGACCTTCTGGTCAGTAATCCTGAGCCTCAACCACTGAGCCACCACTGCCCCGCATCGTATCGTATTGTGTTGTATCGCATCGTATCATATTGTGATGTGTTGTATCACATCGTATCGTATTGTGATGTGTTGTATCGCATCGTATCGAGATGTATCATATCACATCGTATCGTATCATGATGTATTGTATCACATCGTATCGTATTGTGTTGTATTACATGGTATCGTGATGTATTGTATCACATCGTATCGTATTGTGATGTGTTGTATCGCATCGTATCATGATGTATCATATCACATCGTATCGTAATGTGTTGTATTACATGGTATCGTGATGTGTTGTATCACATCGTATCGTGATGTATTATATCACATCGTATCGTATTGTGATGTGTTGTATCACATCGTATCGAGATGTATCATATCATATCATATCGTATCGTATCATGATGTATTGTATCACATCGTATCGTAATGTGTTGTATTACATGGTATCGAGATGTATTGTATGACATCGTATCGTGATGTATTGTATCACATCGTAT
Organism: Xyrauchen texanus; assembly: GCF_025860055.1. NCBI lineage: Eukaryota > Metazoa > Chordata > Actinopteri > Cypriniformes > Catostomidae > Xyrauchen > Xyrauchen texanus. The sequence continues at coordinate 2,156,325 of NC_068281.1, forward strand.
CGTATTGTGATGTGTTGTATCGCATCGTATCGTGATGTATCATATCACATCGTATCGTATTGTGATGTATTACATGGTATCGTGATGTGTTGTATCACATCGTATCGTGATGTATTATATCACATCGTATCGTATTGTGATGTGTTGTATCGCATCGTATCGTATTGTGATGTGTTGTATCGCATCGTATCGTATTGTGATGTGTTGTATCACATCGTATCGTATTGTGATGTGTTGTATCGCATCGTATCGTATTGTGATGTGTTGTATCGCATCGTATCGTATTGTGATGTGTTGTATCACATCGTATCGTATTGTGATGTGTTGTATCGCATCGTATCGTATTGTGATGTGTTGTATCGCATCGATCGTATTGTGATGTGTTGTATCATATCACATCGTATCGTGATGTATTGTATCACATCGTATCGTGATATATTGTATCACATCGTATCGTAATGTGTTGTATTACATGGTATCGAGATGTATTGTATCACATGGTATCATGATGTATTATATCACATTGTATCGAGATGTATCATATCACATCGTATCGTTATGTATTGTATCACATCGTATCGTGATGTATCGTATCACATTGTATCATCTTGTATTGTGTTGCATTACATCATATCGTGATATATTGTATCACATCGTATCGTAATGTGTTGTATCACATCGTGTCGTGATATATTGTTTCACATCGTATCGTGATGTATTGTATCACATCGTATCGTGATGTATTGTATCATATCGTATCGTGATATATTGTATCACCTGTATCGTGATATATTGTATCACATCGTATCGTGATATATTGTATCACATCGTATCGTGATATATTGTTTCACATCATATCATGATATATTGTATCACATCATATCGTGATGTGTTGTATCACATCGTATCGTAATGTGATGTATTGTATCACATCGTATCGTGATGTGTTGTATCACATCGTATCGTAATGTGATGTATTGTATCACATCGTATCATGATGTGTTGATCACATCGTATCGAGATGTATCATATCACATCGTACCGTATTGTGATGTATTGTATCACATCGTATCGTGATGTATCTTATCACATCGTATCGTATTGTGATGTATTGTATCACATCGTATCGTGATGTATCGTATCACATCGTATCGTGATGTGTTGCATCACATCGTATCGTGATATATTGTATCACATCATATCGTATTGTCATGTGTTGCATCACATCGTATCGAGATGTATCGTATCACATCATATCATGATATATTGTATCACATCGTATCGTATTGTGATGTGTTATATCACATCGTCTCGTGATATATTGTATCACATCGTATCATGATATATTGTATCACATCGTATCGTGATATATTGTATCACATCGTATCGTATTGTGATGTGTTATATCACATTGTATCGTGATATATTGTATCACATCGTATCGTGATGTGTTGCATCAGATCGTATCGTGATGTATCGTATCACATTTTATCATGATGTATTGTTTTGTAGTGTACCCAAGAAAAAACCCAAAGTATACATATATATATATATTTTAATCAAATATTACAGTTTAAAATTAGATGAAAATCTGATCCAAACCCATCCTAAAACCCAACAGTTTGTCTGGTTCGGGTCGGTTTGCCGCACCTCTCTAATACACAAGCACAAAGTCTTGCTCACCGCTGCATGAAAGAGCTGCTATAGTGACAGTCTATTCACCTCAGTCATGTTGCTGGTTTCAAACAGGCCTCAACTGTCTTTGTGTCTGTTTTTACTGCTCTAATGTGCACAGCAAACCGATGTGATTTAAATCACCCTGGACAAAACCGATCTTGAATCCTGGAGGAATTGAAATGCTAAGCGGCTATAGCGGCAGTGATTGTGAGTTTACAGTAGAGAGTAAATCTGCTCGTTCAATCAGAAACTCATTAGACATGTTCACTGCCTCTAAATGAGAGGGTGCACGACTTTCCCATGCCGGTAAAGGAGTCTTCCTTCTTGCAAAAAAAAAAAAAATGGCAAAAATTGTTATCTTTAGAGGTACACTGGGGCAGTAACCTCAAAGGTACACCCACCCACTCTACCTTCTTTACACTTTAAGGTACTAATATGTACCTTTCATGGACAGGTACAAATACATTCTGAATAACATATAAAGGGTACAGTACAAAGGGTATAACCTTTGAGGGTTCTGCCCCAGTGACAAGCTGTTGTACCCCTAAAGGTTAAATATTTGCACATTTGTTCTGTGTTTTGACAGTGTATTTCTCTGGTGCTTTCTTATCATCCTCTCTGTCTCATGGCCCCTGTCTCTATCTATTCTGTTTGGCTTGAGCTGGTGAGCTGGCATTTTCTCAACCAACCAATTTATCATTTGTCTCTTTGTCATTTGGAGGCAGATGTTATCATGTTGTGAAGCTAACAGTGTAATACTCTAAAAAGCATAAAAATACAAAGCTATCAGGTGAAATTGTATATTTTGTTGCAATAATATTTGTTTTTATATATATACTTTTCGCAATTGCATGAAGCCTTGCCTAGAATTTGCTAATCCATTACTAAGGTGTTGTGAGTGGTTTCTAAGGCGTTGCTAGGCAGTTACGAGGATGGTCTGGGTCATTGCCAGGTGGTCGCTACGGTATCTTGAGTGGTCCCAAGGGTGTTTGCAAGGGTGTTTGGGGTGGTTGCTAGGATGTTCAGGATGGTTGCTAGGGCATTACTTGGTAGTTGCTTAAGCATTCTCATGACTCCTTTGCCTTGGCTCAGTATTTGCTAATCCATTGCTAAGGTGTTCTGAGTGGTTTCTAGGGCATTGCTAGGCAGCTACGAGGATGGTCTGGATCATTGCCAGGGCATTGCTAGGTGGTTGCTAGAGTGTTGCTAGGGTGTTCTGGCTGGTTTAGGGTGGTTACTAGGGTGTTGCAAAGATGGTCTGTGAGCTCGCTAGGGCATTGCTTGATAGTTTCTTGGGTGTTTTAGATAGTTGCAAGGCTGTTGCTAGGGGGTTGCTGGTGGCTGTTAGGATACTTCTAAACAGTTGCTAGGGTGTTCGGGTAGTCAGAAGGGAGTTTTGGTATGTTGATAATGCGTTATTTGGTTGTTGCTCGGGTGTTCAAAGTGGTTGCTAGGGTGTTCTGGGTGTTTACTAGGCCATTACTTGGTAGTTGCTTAAACGTTCTCATGACTCCTTTGCCTCGCCCAGTATTTGCTTATCCATTGCTAATGTGTTCTGAGTGGTTTCTAGGTTATTGCTAGGCAGTTATGAGAATATTCTGGGTCATTTCAGGTTAGTGCTAGGTGGTCGCTCGGGTGTAGCTAGGGTGTTCTGGCTGGTTTGGGGTGGTCGCTAGAGTGTTTGCAAAGGTGGTCTGGGAGGTTGCTAGGGCATTGCTTAATAGTTTCTTTGGTGTTCTAGATAGTTGCAAGGCTGTTGCTAGGGGGTTGCTGGTGGCTGTTAGGGCACTATTATATAGTTGCTAGGGTGTTCGGGGTGGTCACTAGGGAGTTTTGGGAGGTTGTTAATGCATTATTTGGTTGTTGCTAGGGTGTACTGGGAGGTCAATAGGTGGTTGCTGAGGAGCTCTATATGGTTGTTAGGGCACTGCTATTCAGTTCCTAGAGTATTGCTAGGGTGTTCTGGGAGGTTGCTAGCTTGGTAGTTGCTTGGGTGTACTAGGTATTTGCTAGTCGGTTGCTAGGGAGTTCCAGGTGGTTGTTAGGGAATGCTTATCAGATGCTAGGGTGAGTTGTGTGTTGCCTGAGTGTTCTGGGTGGTTGTTTACATGCAACACTGTGTATTTTATTAACTATGATTACTAATATGTTTACTATAGCTGGGTTTCATCACAAGTAAAAAAAGGTGGACTAGAGAGCAATTTTTCAGTCTCCAGACATTTCCTGTCTGAACGGTATTAAAGACAGCATGAAGGATACAGAGAGACAGGCCACCCACTGAGAGAGAGAGACAGATTTAAAGTGACGGTACCATGGTGATACAGCAAAGGGAAAGTTCAGCTAATGAAAAGGATAGAATAGTTGCACAAATAGAAAGAGAGGTGGCTGATTACTATTCTGAAAGTGTTTTTTTGGTTTGTCTCTCTAGCGGCTAGTGTTCAATTGAAAAAACTTTCTAACCAGTTCTGTCACTACATTAACATTCATATTCTGCTTCATGTGTCTCATAAAGGACACACTGACCCCCAGATAAAGCCTCTGTTTTTCATTTTAAATCTGCATGTGTGTGATGCGATGTGTGTATGCATGATGGATTAGCTGATTACTGATTGACAGTCATCACAGGTTAAGTATTTAAAGGGACAGTTCACCCAAAAAGGAAAATTCTCTCATCATTGACTTTCTTTCTTCTGCAGAACTCAAATTAAGATTTTTAGAAGAATATCTCAGCTCTGTAAGTCCATACAATGTAAGTGAATGGTGACCAGATCTTTGTAGCTCCATAAAAGATTAAAGTAATCCATATGACTCCAGTGGTTTAATCCATACCTCCATTAGCGATATGATAGGTGTGGGTGAGAAATCAAAATGTAAGTCTTTTTTTTTTAACTCTAATTCTCCACTTTACATCTGAAAGTGAAAGTGAAAGTGGAGATTTAGAGTTAAAAAGGACTTAAATATTGTTCTGTTTCTCTCCCTCACCTATCATATCACTTCTGAAGATATAAGGTACTGATCTTTCTGTTCATGGATAAAAACGCTGGAAAGAAAGAATATTTGAATGCTTAATTAATAATTAATGGTGGATTCACATACAACGCAAAGAAAATGTTCACCTCGCATTGCTCGCGCGAGTTTGACCGCTGGATTGACCGCACGAGTAATGCGAACCCGCGAGTATTCCCGCTTCTCTTCCGGAAAAGGACAGGAGTCGGGGCTTCTATGACTTGGTTCATAGTAAAGTACGACCAATAGCGGGAATCAAGTAGATGCGCATATTTTCAGAACTTACCAGGTAGTCCAACTTCCTCGCTCACTTTCCTCCAAGTGATGTCTTTCTTCGTCCGGTCTCTGTACATGTATGACCGGTGCCCACACACCGCTACAACAATTTATTCATCCATTTTTCCAGATTTCTTCAGCTACGACGTCAGTACATCAGTGACATCCGGACAATCTCAATGCTGATTGGCTTTCGTGACAACGCGTCAAGCGAATTTCTGGCTAGAGTTGAAAAATTTCAACTCGCGCGAATCATTCCATGTGATCAAGTTGCGCAATTCGCTTCAGGTGCGATTTCGCATCTATTCGCATCTTTGCATTGACTTTGTATGTAATCGCGTCGCGCGAAACGCTCTCTTCGGCGTTGTATGTGAACGCACCATTAGCAATTCTTACTGTTCAAAATATATTAAAGCAAGTAATTATCAAACTGCATATATATGAATTTATGAAACAATTATACATTGTTTACTACAGTAAATATACAAGAGTTACATTATATTTGTAGGTAGACTATTATTGTATTAATAATGTAGGAACAATCATTTCTATATGATCAATTATCTATTAACTAATGATTTATAAATACTTCATGACATGTAGTTATTATAAAGTGCTAAAATGGAAATAAAAAATTTTAAATCTAAGGAAAGGTTTACAGAGCTCATTAGTTCTGCTCATGTTTCATAAAGTTAAAGGTAAATATCTGTAGATGGATCGTTTATTAGATAGCTCCTTTTCCATTTGTAAGAAAGGTTTTATGAACAATTTACACGTAAATAAATTCAGTTAATGTTTCATAAATGAGGGGGTCTGGGTAGCTCAGCTGACTATCACCCCTGGAGTCGCGAGTTTGAATCCAAAGTGTGCTGAGTGACTCCAGCCGGGTCTCCTTAGTAACCAAATTGGCCCGGTTGCTAGGGAGGGCAGAGTCACATGGGGTAACCTCCTCGTGGTCGCTATAATGTGGTTCTCGCTCTCGGTGGGGCGTGTGGTGAGTTGTTCGCGGATGCCGCGGAGAATAGCGTGAAGCCTCCACACGCGCTACGTCTCCACGGTAACGCGCTCAACAATGGCTGTTTGGAACAGAGCCATTATCTCAGTTCTTATGCTTTCTGAACACACAGAGTCATGTGGGAAGCGTTGACACAGCAGAAGTCTCGACCCGTCTGATGTGGCATGTGACTAGCAGGACTAGCGTTTCCTCTGGCAGGTTCTTTGTGCTGGTGTTGAATACCTCATTGAAGGCCCTCCTGCCGCTTAAACGAATCTGTGTGCGTGTGAGTGGCCGCAAAATGCTTTACAGGCCAAATTTTTTCCACTGCAGCCCCAGTCCGCGGCTCTTTCATTAGCCTCTTTAGTGATGGGTGGCAAGCCACATGATAAGATGCGCAGATTGACGGTCTCAGACGCGGAGGCAACTGAGATTCGTCCTCCACCACCCGGATTGAGGCCCAGCACCACCAAGACACCACTGTTGACCCTTGACCCTATCTGCCCTAGGGGTGCCGTATCATGGCTGACCCTGCACTCTGACCCCAGCTGGGATATGTAAAAACACATACATTTCACTGTATATATGCAAAAATGTATGCATAGAGTGTGACCAAAATAACGTCTTCTATTAATAATTAGTTTCTGTTGGAATACACATGAAATGATCAAACTGAAATATCTAGATATTTTATGAAAGTTTTGACAAAGACGTTAAGATGCTAACACTAACACGCTATTTTATTGTCATATACATATATTATATGATGTGTCGCAACACCGGCGTTCTGTCTTAGTACACACACAAAATCACATTTTGATTTGATAGATGTTTGAGATTTGGTTGCGATACAGCCAGAATTCTTCTTACAACTCTTTTTGTTCTCTTCTTTCTTTTCTGTTCTCTCTTTCTGTCTGCAGGAGCAGGATGTCGTGTCTCGATGTCGGTGGGCTGCAGGTTTTAGCAGTTCTGCTTGTGTTCTGCACTGGCTGTGGTGAGTCCCGGTTCACATTTTTTTTATAATATTTTTCAATTCTAGTTTAATATGTTTTATCTATATTTTTAACTGATATTTACACTTTTCCACTGGAATTGGAGACTTTAAAGACCTATTATTTCCCTTTTTACAAGATGTCATATGAGTCTCAGGTGTCCCCAGAATGTGTGTGTGAAGTTTCAGCTCACGGATCATTTAATATATCATGTTATAAACGCCTCTTTTTGGGTGGAATCAAAAACACGCTGATTTTGTGTGTGTCTCTTTAAATGCAAATGAGCTGCTGCTGCTCCCCGCCCCCTTTCCGGAAGAGGGATGTGCCTTTACAGCTCGTGCTTCGGTTACTACAACAACAACAAATCAGAACCGATATGACTGACAGTGTTAATACTGGAGTTCAGGCAGGACTGGGAAGAGAAATCGGTCCGGGATTTTACACAGCAACTGCCCAAAAGTTTAGCGGGGGCGTGTTCGCTGTCCTTTTCTGAATATCGCGGCCCCGTTTTGTGGTCCGTTCCGCATAACGCGGCGGCTCATTTTAGCTTATCATGGCCCATTCAGCCCGTTTCGCGGCCGACCCACCGGCCCACTCGGTTCTCCCGATGGCCAGTCCGCCCCTGATCAGCCCCAAAGTGCGTTGGCCCACCGGGAAAATGCCCGGTATCCCAGATTTCCAGTCCAGCTTGCGTCTTCAGGTTCTTTGATGCCGAGAGTACATGAAGACTCTTATGTTCACTTTTACAGCAACAACAGAACACTTATGAGACATTTATTCTTCTCACTGTATCTGCTCCAGGACTGTGTGTAGATCACTCAGGGGAGGAGCTATGATAATAGGGCGGAGTCCATCACCAGTCGTGGGTGTGGCCTGATCTAAGGAAAAGTGTTCATTTTGACAAACTGTTTTTGATGAATAGAAATATAAGAAAGACTTTTAACACTGTAGAGTGATTGTACACACACTGCTGACTCATATTTATGCACAAACACCACGTAAAAGTCAATTTTGCCTTTAAATTGCCCCGTAGGTGTGAGTGAGAGTCCCCCAGCCACTGAGGGTTGTTTCAAATATGCAGATCAGGATGGTCTGCTGTGGCGACCCCTAACGGGAACAGCTGAAATAATAATAAGATTTACACTGTTTCACTCGGTTATCGGTTCTTTAATATCGGGTTTACCGATAAAGTTGGACACAAAAGACATTTTAAATTTTTATTAAGTAATTTTAGTTGCAATATACACTTGTTCAAAACCAGTCAAATTGTTGGAGAAAGAATCACCATTGGCTAGTAAATATTTGTTTTTACTCGACATAAACCGAGAATGGGGCGTCTTCACATATATATAGTGTTCATATACATATTGCAATATTTAATTACATTTTTCACTTTTCATAATTTTAGTCACATTTTCAAATGTAACATTCTATGGTCATGAAATTGAATTTTTAAATAATGATACAAGCCATTTCCTCTATTTGAAATTTCATAAGCAACAAAGTATTCACAAGGTTTGAACCTAATAATGAACATAGAATTACACATGTAACAATTATTTGATAATTAAATGATAAATTATATAATTTAAGTGCTACTGTATCAAAACTGTATAAAAAAAACCCCAAACATTTTTAACCAATCCCCTGCAAAGATGCAGGATGAGCTTATTTGTTTAATTCTTTAATATTTACAGTGTTTTCTGAAGTAAAAATATTTAATAATGTACGATTGTGCCTTTAAATATTTATTTAGACATTTATTACACTTGCTACATTACTCATAGAATTCATGATTTTATGTTTTAATGGCACTGGGATCAAATATTTCAGTTTTAATGGATTTCAATGGGGACATTTTTGTCCCGAAGGTCCCGAGTGTAACTATTTTGTGTACACAGTGTGTTACAGATGTGTTATAGATGTGTTATAGATGTGTTATAGATGTGTTACATGTGTTATATATGTATTATAGCTGTGTTATAGATGTATTATAGATGTGTTATAGATGTATTATAGATGTTACAGATGTCTCTCTTGGCTGTGATGGCTGGCTCAAGTTTCAGGATTCCTGCTTCAAACCAATCCGGGTTCTGCCTCTCTTTCTTCCCAAAAATATCCATGGCAGAGTTATAGATGGCGTCACGGATATGATTCCATCTTTCTTCTGCACTGCCCGTTGGGCAGTTTCTGAGGGCCTCTGTGATGGAGACAGCAAACCGCTCACACAGATCTGGATATTTTATTTTTGCTGTATTGATGCGTGGGCGTCCTTTCTGCTTCAATCGGTGGATCCGTTTTGGTTTAAGGCGCACCTTGCTGCAAACCAGTGAATGGTCGGTGTCACAGTCAGCGCTGTGATAGCTTCGTGTAATGAGGACGCAGTTCAGTGAGGCTCTTCTGGTGATAATGAGGTCCAGCTGATGCCAGTGATGGGATCTTGGGTGTCGCCAGGACACCCTGTGGTTGGGCTTGGTGGAGAAGAATGTGTTGGTTATGCAGAGGTCATGGTAACAGCATAGCTCAAGCAGTCTCTGTCCGTTTTCATTCATTCTGCCAACACCAAAATGACCAATACTGCGGGGCCAAGAGTCCCGGTCAGTTCCCACCCGGGCGTTGAAGTCCCCAAGCACGTACAGTTGTTCAGTGGGGGAAATTCCTTTAATGATGGTCACTAGTTTCTCGTAGAATTCATCCTTGGCCTCGGCTGGAGAGCTGAGTGTAGGAGCATAGACACTCAAGATGTTCACTGGACCTGTGGAGGTTGAGAGGCGAAGGGAGAGGATACGGGCTGTACCTTTTCCTGGTGGTTCAACTGACGATAGCAGAGAGTTTCTGACTGCAAATCCGACACCATGCAGTCTTGGTTCGTCTGGTTCCTTTCCCTGCCAGAAGAAGGTGTAATCCTGTTCCCTGATGCTGCCATTTGAAGGGCGTCTGGTCTCCTGTAGGGCAGCAATGTCAATGTCCAGCCTCAAGAGCTCACGATTGATGATTGCTGTTTTTCTGGAGTCATCAACCTGATCAAGATCTTTGGAGAAGTCAGGGCACATAGTCCTGACATTCCAGCTTGCTAGTCGCAAGATTGGTGGTTTATGTTTTTTTCTTTCTTTGCTTTCTTTGCCTGGTGCGGAGTTTTCAGTCTGCTTGTCGGTCTATTCCCTTAGCTCCAAGCACCCATTGAAGCAGGTAGACTGTGGCGGGTCAGCACCTTACTGGCTGGGGGCTGCCCAGCTTGAGGCGGGCGGTAGCTGACCAGTAGGATTTCGATAATCCCTCCCACCGCCAGAGAAAACCCGTAGCGTCTGAGCGTACGCCAATTTACTCTTGACTTATCACTCGTAACTGCTCCCTCCCGTGTTGTTTTTATTGCTGCAAGCAGCAGCGATACTGAAGTAGCCTCTCCAGGACGCATAGCCTGGGCATGGTGTATGGGGATCCTGGGCTGCCCATTCGACAGAATCCCCCTCTCGGCCTCGCTAGTGGAGTCCAAAGGAGTGCGAAGCACGACATTTGGCACCTGGCTTTGCTGCAGGAGTTGCCGGAAAGGTGACAATTAGTCATTCTTACCGCCTTAGGGGCTCCACTCCGGATTTCTGTCAGGTTTACTCCTTAGCCTTTAATCCTCCCGGAGATATCCACAAGGCAGTGGAGCCAAGCTATTTGACCCATAGCTGGGGGTCTGTTCATGGCATCAGGGCTTATCCACACGCCAGTGGGCCTGGCGATGCGCCATTGTCTGATGGCTGTGTGACTATTTGACCCATAGATGGGGGGCTGTTCATGGGCATCAGGGCTTATCCACACACCGGTGGGCCTGGCATGCCGCATGTCTGGGGGCAGACCACCTCCGAGTCCCCTGTAGTTCAGCCTGAGCCCACTAGGTGCTCAGTTGACGTGTGTCGCCACGCGGAGGCACTACATAGGGCTTGTCTGTGGAGAGGCTATGTACTGGCAGGGGAGACTTACGCACTCGGCTCCCTTTTCACATACGCTAGCCAGCGGTAGAGGCTGAGAGCTGAATGCGACAAGCACGCAGCCTACAGCACACCACACTTGACGCATCCACAGACCATTTGACACACAATGGATGTACACACGTGTATTATATATGTGTTACAGATGTATTATAGATGTATTATAGATGTGTTATAGATGTATTGTAGATGTGTTATATATGTGTTATAGATGTATTGTAGATGTGTTATAGATGTATTATAGATGTGTTATAGGAACTGAGGTTGAAATTTGAACATTCCCCCAAAAATACACACCTTTGGCAAAACGTTTACCGTTGGCATTAACACTTTAATGATCGAAAAAACAAAAATGACAAAGACAAAAATATCCCAAAAATGTTAACAAGGGTTAAACACAAAAATAATCTGCATCTATCGGTAATTAAAATTCAATATTAAACAAAAATAACAAAATTAGAAACATTTAACTCATAATTACACATAAAGAACCTGTGCGACTCCACACTCATTAATGCTGAGACATGCTGAGCAGATTTTACTTTATCATTTGTTTTGGGTCCCCCCCCTGGCATTTAAGCACTTTTAAACCATCAGGTGCATTGCCAACATGCTGCAGCGCAATAAAGTTTGGAACAAAGCCATTATCTCAGTTCTTATGCTTTCTGAACACACAGAGTCATGTGGGAAGCGTTGACACAGCAGAAGTCTCGACCCGTCTGATGTGGCATGTGACTAGCAGGACTAGCGTTTCCTCTGGCAGGTTCTTTGTGCTGGTGTTGAATACCTCAATGAAGGCCCTCCTGCTGCTTAAATGAATCTGTGTGCGTGTGAGTGGCCGCAAAATGCTTTACAGGCCAAATTTTTTCCACTGCAGCCCCAGTCCGCGGCTCTTTCATTAGCCTCTTTAGTGATGGGTGGCTGTTTTGAAGAATGATAGGAAATCACTCCCCCCTGCCAGGGCAATTTATGGCCCCTGTGCATTGAGAGCTGCCCTCTGTAGAACGGACATTATTTACTGCTGTTGAAGGACATATGGCAGACAGAAATAGAGAGTTTTAGCGGGTTACCACTAAGACGCTCAGCTAGTTCACATGTTGTTGTTGTTGTTGTTCGAAGTGCACTAAACTAAAAGTAGCGATGCTAGTAATTTAGCTAGTTTTCGGTATTTGCGACAGTAGCTATTTTCAAAATAGCATAGCTTTTGCAGTAACAAACTATTTCTGCATGGCGTAAAAGTCACTATGTAACGTTTTTGCTAAGCTTTCTTAGCAAGCTTCTTTGCTAAGCTAACAACAAAATACATAGCACACAAACAGTCTCGACGCTCATTGTGGTTCATTCTGAGATTGCATCTAAAAAGGCAGCATAATGTCGCTGCCTACCTTCTGCACAGCCTGATCTCATTAATATACATTGCTATTTGTACGTTAACATTTGTAATATTTAAACGTACATGATTTGTATGTTTGAATAGACACTAAAACAGACAATATGGACGTTTAAAAGCATTTTTACATATGTACAGCTTTAGAAACGTAATATATTGACAAATCCATGACAAATATATTTGAATACATGAATCGATTCGACTACATGAATACAGAAGTGAAGAGTTCCAGATGAAGAATATCAATTTTTATTAAAATATATATTTGATACAATTATGGTCTAATTTTACATTTTGTGTAAATTAGTTTGTGTAAACTATATAGCAACAGAGAACGCATTAAAAGCATAAGATTACATGTTTACTGATAGTGGCACCTGGTGGTCAAGGTTGGTACCACATGCATTTTTTTTGAAGAGAGAAAAAAAGTTTTGAAGAGAGAAAAAAAAGTTCTTGAAGAGAGAGAAAAAAAATGAATACATTTTTTTTACCGTTATTTTTTTCTTCTCCTTCTTGTGGTTCAGAGATTCCGTAGTGACGGCCCTCCCTCATTCAAACATACACATCGCAGAATACGACATGTCGCAAACGGTCACGAGACACTTGGGAGCCAATTCGACATCACTGCCGTAAAACCGCGGGTTGACGTAACGGCGAGCGCGACAAGATCGTTGAATAAAAGGCTTGAATTTGGGTCTGTTCTTCACAGAAAACAGTTTGAAGATTTAGATTATAGCTAACAAATGCATGGAGTAATTTTTACTATTGTTATATTATGCTTTTTGTGGTTTATTTTGTTTTTGGCACATTCTGAAAACTCCTTTTGTGTCCCATGGCAAACAAAAATAAAATAAAATATTTATAAATGATTAAACGATTACAGAGATTTTATTCATTTTAACATTTTAAAGTGTAGTCTTTATTAAAGTGATATAATCCTTAAAACGTCGTATAAAATGGAATGAAACCATTACAATGTCATATTATAAATTATAAATAAATGTGATGGCATTTAGCTTAGCTCATTGATTATAAATGAAATGTAATTAACTGATTAATTCTATGAATTATTCAATGTTAATCCATTCAAACAGTGCAACGTAAACATTTGTACGTTTCTATAGGTGTTAATACGGAAAATGACGTTTATATGCTGTCAATATTGTACGTTTCGGTGTTTATGCAAACGGAAGAGAATGTATGTTTGCTTGAACCAAACTTTATGTTAGAATAATAATATTAATTATAAATCCTTACATTTATATAGTGCTTTTCTAGGCACTCAAAGCGCTTTACATAGTATAGGGGGAACCTCCTCAACCACCAGCAGTGTGCAGCATCCGCCTGGATGATGCAACGGCAGCCATAGTGCGCCAGGACCCCCACCACACACCAGCTATTGGTGGAGAGGAGAGAGTAGAGTGATGTAGCCAATTCAGGGATGAAGATTAGATGGAGAATACATATGAATTCTCATGAGATCATGATGTTCTGTAACAGCTTACGCATATGGAGCACACCATTGATGCCTAAAAGTGCTGTCTAGGTAGGCAGCTCGCTAGGTCTTGGAACAGTGGCTGATCTGAAATGCTTGGCATAGTTAAAGCTGAATATACTGACAACTGGAGACTTCAGTTCTTTTGAATCAGATTTACTGTTTCGAGCCGAGTACCAACACATCCCCCCACCTCGTCTCTCTTGGGTACCGAGTAGCGGTTGCCATGGTTATGGATGTTGAGGGCTCAGAGGTGTAAATGACTGCAGGTGCTGCACCGTTTATATCTTAAATCAAGGTATGAGTAATTTTACACTTTAAAAAAAATCCTTTTACATTTACTGTAAAATAAACAACTGTGGTTCCCAAAATGTCACGGTACAAAATGCAGTTATCATGTTTTGACACTGAAATAATAATGCAATCAACTAAACAACATAAAATGTAACATTAATCACCATATTGTGCATAACTGACATATACTGTATGCAGTAGTAACAAATTAACAGTTTTTTTATTGCAGCATTTTAACATTCTTTTTCTTGTGACTGCACATCAAATGAGTGTTGGTGGCATAGTGGGCTAAAGCACATAACTGGTAATCAGAAGGTTGCTGGTTCGATCCCCACAGCCACCACCATTGTGTCCTTGAGTAAGGCACTTAACTCCAGGTTGCTCCGGGGATTGTCCCTGTAATAAGTGCACTGTAAGTCGCTTTGGATGGTGATGGTGTAGTGGGCTAAAGCACATAACTGGTAATCAGAAGGTTGCTGGTTCAATCCCCACAGCCACCACCATTGTGTCCTTGAGTAAGGCACTTAACTCCAGGTTGCTCCGGGGGGGATTGTCCCTGTAATAAGTGCTCTGTAAGTCACTTTGGATAAAAGCGTCTGCCAAATGCATAAATGTAAATGTAAACTCAACTTTGCATTGTGACTAACAGACTGCCTTAAATACAAGTACTTCCTCATCTTGATTTGTTTTGGAAGGTGTCCTGCGCATTGTCCTTTTGTCGCATTACTCTACCAGTTGACATATTTCTATTTTGCATACTGTACAATCAGTATCATGTATGCTGTGTATCTCATTAAAGAAGGTAATGAGTTGAGTTGAATAAAGACGAATCCCTGCAGGGGTGAATCCAGTCTATCTAAATGCAGATGTGAGCTTTCATCATCTTATTCTAACTCGAGGAAATTTTCTCATTCCTAAATCCACATTGATTCAATGATCTGCAGTTGATTTTCTCTGCATTTACCGTTACAAATTGATCATGGAGGAGAGACCATGTGTGAATCTGAGAGTTGGGTTTATTTGCAGATTACTTTACACATGCGAATCCTTCTCATTTATTATATTCCAGGTTATTTACATGTTCAGCTCCACCATCACATCATCATCATTTGTCCCTTAACCCTCCTGGTTCGTGGGGTCGCTGTAATGTTGAGTCAAACACACCTTCCTCCATTCCTGTCGGTCATGGGCGAGCATATGGGTTGTGCCGAAGTTCTTGCTAGTCCACTCCGTGATGTTATCCACCCAACTGTCCCTTGAAGAATTGTCTTTGGCAAACTATCGCTCCTAGTGACATGTCCGTACCTCCGCATCTTTCTTCTTTTTACGATGGTCTTCATAATGGCCTTGCGCCTTAATTCCTCTTTGGACCTCTTCGTTGGTGATGCGGTCCATCTATGAGATGCCCAAGATTCTACGATAACATCTCATCCCCATGGTCTTGATTTTTCTTTCTTGTTCTTATGTCAAACGTCCATGTTTCGTAAGCACACACTTGAGTTTGGATTTGAGACTGTATTTTACTTTCTCCTCATGGGCTTGAGTTTGGCTGTTGTTAGTGCTGCCCTGGCAAGGATGTCAGGCCTGGACCTCTCTTCGCTGATGATGGCACCCAGGTTACTTGGACTGGTGGACCTCTTTCAGCTTTTGTCTGTTCTCTAAGATGCTCTTAGTGATAGGTTGGGTGGAGTTTGTCATGATCTTGGTTTTCTCCACGGCATATCTGGTTGATGTTTTATCCAGGAGGTTCACTAGATTAGCCTGCTCATTCGCTTCCTGCCAAGCTGTCGATGTCATCGGCGAAACGGAGGTTGGTGATGGTACGCCCTCCAATGCTGATAGTCCCATGGTGGTCCTTGAGGCAGGGGCGTGTTCAGGACGTTTTGCCAGGAGTGGCAAAAGGGTGGCAAGAGTCAAGCAAGGGATGGCATCAAGTAATTTCGCCTGGTGGAGGGTTTGTGTGGTGTGGTAGAACGCTGTTATGGACCATGCGCGACACAGACGGGTTAAGCCGTTGTGCACCGTTTTCCAGGACTCGAGCAGGGTCCGAGTTGTGGTGGCAAGTGGGGTGGCAAAGCTCATCGTTAGGTTATTTTTCCATGGCGTATCTGGTTGATGTTTTATCCAGGAGGTTCACTAGATTAGCCTGCTCATCTTCGCTTACCGCCAAGCTGTCGATGTCATCGGCGAAACCGAGGTTGGTGATGGTACGCCCTTCAATGCTGATAGTCCCATGGTGGTCCTCGAGGCAGGGGCATGTTCAGGATGTTTTGCCAGGAGTGACAAAATGATGGCAAGTGTCTATTCAGGGATGGCATCAAGTAATTTCACCTGACGAGGGTGGAGGGGTTGTGTGGTGTGGTAGAACGCTGTTATGGACCATGCGCGACACAGACGGGTAAAGCCATTGGGCACCATTTTCCAGGACTCGAGCAGGGTCCGAGTTGTGGTGGCAAGTGGGGTGGCAAAGCTCATTGTTAGGGTGGCGGCTACCCCCCCCCGCCTCGAGGGCATTGGTCATAATACGTTCCATGTATATAGTGAAGAACACAGGAGATAGGAGGCATCCTTGACGGACACCCGATAGTCGTCTTGGAACCATTTTCCAATTTGGCCCTGGAGTAGAACGGCAATGCTAGCTTTGGCGTACAGCTGTTGGATGGTCTCTATCAGCTTCCTTCCATGTTGACTCGGTCAAAGGCCTATTTGAAGTCTATGAAGACGTGATAGATGTTCTTCTGGTGTTGTGTGTACTGTTTGCATAGAAACCTTAAGTTGAAAATTTGGGCGCTACGTCCACTGCAAAATCCAGCCTGTTCTTCTGCTACGATTTCTTCTGCTTGTGGTGTTAATCTGTTGAGCATCACTTTGCTGTTATGGCTTATAAGGCTGATGGCTCTGTAGTTCTGGCAGAGCTGTAGGTAGCCATTTTTAGGGAGGGTTAAGATGAGTGACTGTGTCCAGAGTGTCGGCCACATTCCAGTCTGCCAGATCTTGTTGCGGATTCTGGTGAGGACCTCTACTACTGCTTCTCCTCCACACTTAATTAGCTCTGCAGGAATGTTGTCAACACCTACTGCTTTTCTGTTCTTCAGAGACAGAAATGGCTGCCACCACTTCTTCTCGTGGTATTGGGTGATCATCCTCATTCATTGATTCTTGACTAGTTAGTATGTTGGGATCTCCGCAGGCCTGGTAATTGTAAAGGAGGTGGCGAGAAATAGCTTGACAATATAAATGATAATTTAATAATGAACATAACCAAAAAGAGAAACACACACAGGTGTCGGACAGCTGCCTGTAAATCTCTCTCTGTTGCACTGCCATCTCCGGTCGGTCCTCTCGAACTAATCAGCTCAATTAGTGCCTTGGTGTGCTGAATCACAACCCGGCCCGCCCTTCACCCTGCCACATACCTACCACGTTCTCTCAGGCCGGGGAGACCCCGGCATGACGTACACCCCCCACCCCTGCGTGCCTTGCGCCCTGTCTGCCGGCAGGTCATCCCCCGTCAGTGGCAGTGGGACAGAGAAGAGAGAGAGAAAAAACACTTAATCGCCGGTTCTCTGATACGCCGTAGCTTGGTCCTCGGCCACTCCTCCACCCTCTAATGGACGACAGCCGCGCCTCCCCGGGCGGATCAGAGTCAGTCCTCCGGCCCTGCAGCGGGAACCGCTCCAGGTGGTTGGTTGGAAGCCCCTCCTCCCCTTGTGGTCGGCGGCCATTCCTCCACTTCCAGGCGGCCGGGCTCCTCCGTCCTCCAGCGGATGGCCGCGGATGCTCCTTTGAGGTGGATGGTAGCGGCGAGAACTCCACTACGGCGCATCCCTCCTCCCTCCTGGATTAGTGGCACCAGTGTAACAAGGTAAAAGGAAAAGGAGGAGGTGAGAACCGGCTTAACAATATAAATAATAATTTAATAATGAACATAACCAAAAAGACAAACACACACAGGTGTTGGACAGCTGCCCGTAAATCTCTCTCTCTGTCACACTGCCTTCTCCAGTCGGCCCTTATCAATCTCGGGTTAATCAGCCCAATTAGGGCCCGGGTGTGCAGAATCACGACCCGGCCCCGCCCTCCACCCTGCCACACAGAGCAATACTCTGTCCACCTATTTATTATGTCTAGCTCTTCTGTCATGCATTTCCCCTCTTTGTCCTTAATGGTACTCACTCTATCCACCATCACAACAAGGCACACAATCAGTTGTAGACATTTTCAGAAAGTCACCAGAACTGGTACGAAACTCAAACTGTCAGGATAAAAGGAGTGAATTTATTAATAGACACTTCAGATTTTATCACTTAAAATATTTCAGATACACATGAACAAATATAGAGTGAGATCCAGTTAACTGGGACAAAAGTCATTTCTCAAAGTCAAGAGATAATAGAGTTGCATTCAGCTGCATTGCTTGAAGAATAACAGCACTTGAGTCTCATTTTTTAGATGAAATTTCAAAGAGCTTCTTTAATATTTATCATCTCTGAAGAGTTTTCTGTCTCTCTCACTTCTGCTTTTCTAATGAACCGTGTAGACATTTGGTGCTGAAGAACACATACTACTCATGTATTTCAATATCTGACACTTAAAGACAAAACAAAGACGTTTAATAAGTTGGTTATTCAGCTATTGTATGTTTGGATAACACAAATTGAATTGCTGCTCTTTATGTAAAAACAAATAGTCGGCATAAATCAAAACTGACCCTGTATACTTTCATCTCAATCTGAAATCGAATTTATAAACAGTCATGAAGCGTTATTTTATTACTTGCTAGTCGGTTGCAGGTGATTTAGGGGAAGGGATATTCTTATTGTGGAGAGCGTTTGATTGGACAGCAGCCTGATCTCTTTAAAATTACGTGAACGTGACAACATTTTTGCAATTCAAAATTTACGTGCCGTGTAACACGTTTGGCTGCAGGTTTCCATTGAAATGTCCAGCAGGGGGAGCCAAAAGCAAGTCAAATTTTGTCGTATTCAGACGAGGTTATGTCATGTATCAGCTTGAGTTCATGACTGGTTTTGAACCGCGGTCCTTCTATTGCAAGTCTAACGCCATATCAGGCAAGCTATGTAGGAATAAGTGTATATATATATATGTAGGTGGGTCTGTAGTACAAGCATTAAAATGCATAATCTTTCAAAAGATGTGTTTGAGTAAAAGTGTGTCGATATCATAAAAATAGGGAAGAAGATTTGTATATATGAAGTCATGATTTGATTGAAAGTGAATAAAACACACAGTTGTAGTGGCCAGGGCTGGACTGGTAATGGTAAATGGTCTGCACTTATATAGCGCCTTTTTAAGCCTTAACGGTATTAAAAGCACTTTACACTGTGACACATTCACCCATTCATACACCAATGGTGGCAGAGCTGCTATGTAAGGCGCTAGCCTACCATTGGGAGCAACTTGGGGTTCAGTGTCTTGCCCAAGGACACTTCGGTATGTGGAGTCGTGTGGGCCAGGAATCAAACCACCAACCCTGTGATTAGTGGCCGACCTGCTCTACCAACTGAGCCACAGCCGCCCCATAATCTGGCATACCGGGCATTTTCCCGGTGGGCCGACGCACTTTGGGGCCGAACAGGGGAGGACTGGCAATCGGGAGAACCGAGCGGGCCGGTAGGTCATCCGCGAAATGGCTGAATGGGCCGCGATAAGCTAAAATGAGCCGCCACGTTATGCAGAACGGACCACAAAACGGCACCGCAATATGCAGAAAAGGACAGTGAACACCCCCCCCCCCCCCCCCCCAGTTGCTATGTAAAATCCCGGCCTGATTTCTCTTGCCAATCCATCCCTGGTTGTGGCGCATCTAGTGTTCATTTCAGCTGGAAACGGCAGGGAAACGTACCTCGAAACACATATAAATGTTTAGCAAAAATTTTAAATTGTCACGTTTTCACTATGCAAGATGAGTCATTGTTATTTTTGGTTTATTTTCCCATAACACTCAAAAGATATATGCATTTAAATTTAGCAAAACATCACTCAATTAGGGGCCTGTATAGCTCAGCGAGTAATGATGCTGACTATCACCCCTGGAGTCGTGAGATCGAATCCAAGGCGCACTGAGTGACTCCAGCCAGGTCTCCTTAGCAACCAAATTGGATAGGTTGCTAGGGAGGGTAGAGTCACATGGGGTAACATCCTTGTGGTCGTGATTAGTGGTTCTCGCTCTCAATGGGGCGTGTGGTGAGTTGTGTGTGGATCGTGGAGTGTAGCATGAGCCTCCAAATGCTGTGAGTCTCCACGGTGTCACGCACAACAGGTCACATGATCAGATGCGCGGATTGATGGTCTCAGACGTGGAGGCAACTGAGACTTGTCCTCCGCCACCTGGATTGAGTCGAGTAACCGCGCCACCACGAGGACCTACTAAGTAGTGGGAATTGGGCATTCCATATTGGGAGATCACTGGCACGAACTGTTGATGACTAGGGTTGGGAACTAAGAACCGGTTCTTCTATATTTTTTCATGATTTTCGGTTCTGTTAACGGTTCTCAAACGTGCATTCTTATGCTGATATGGACACAAACCAGTACTAATATACTATTTACTGTGTTTCCTGCGCAACTATGCAGCGGCACTCCAACATCGCTAATAACGAACAGCGTCCGTCGTTCACGCGACCAGTGTAGTCCGAGTCCCGAACAAATGACTCTTATGAGTCTGTTCTTTTGAATCTACAGCACCAAACATACAGTGTTTCCAGCCGAAACAATGACTTTTATCAGCACGTTCTTTTCAGTGAACCAAAAAAAACTCAAATTTTGGTCTTTAGAATTGGAAAAACACTCTTTAGCATCAAATATAATTCTGTTTTATTTGAGCAGTTTTTAATTCCCTCTCTCTTCCTCGACTCTTCTAGGTCTGACTCAAGCAGAGACTCTTGTGACCGTCCGAAGAGTTACCCGCCCGTCTCTGCGACACCCGTTAGCGGGCACCGTCCTCCTCCCGTGTGTGTTCACCCTGTCGCCGGGCCTCTCGCCAGGTCACGGCCCTTACATCCACTGGACCCGTCGCTCAGGAGACCAGGAGAGGACAGTCCTGTCCGCCCGGGACGGGGTGGTGAGGGTGCACCAGGCCTACGCAGGACGGGTCAGTTTGCCGGGTTACTCCGCCAACCCGCTGAACGCATCACTGGCACTCTCGCAGCTCCGCTCCAATGATTCCGGGACTTTCCGATGTCATGTCGCACTGGGAGACAATTATGAGCAGGATACAGTCAACCTGGAGATCACAGGTGAGACACGAACAGGTGTTGAAGTCATCTATTAGATGTCATTGGCTGTCATTATTTACTCATCCTCATGTCATTCCAAACCCATATCTTTGTTCTTTGGAACTGTGGAAGAATGTCCTGGTTACTCTTGAACTTTTAATGAAATCACAGTGATTATACTGTATCTATTTTGGGTTTGTTCGTCAGACAAATCCACCGTATGACTTTAGTACACTTGAAATTGAAATGTAGCGTGCGAGTCTTATGGACTATATATATGATACTTTTATGGTGGTCTCTCGTCACTTTTGATTAATTGTAACAGAGCAGTCAGGATATTCTTAAAATAAGTCAGTGACGCGATGAGGCCTGCCAATCAAAATGATTTTGATAAAAACAAGGCGGTAAACATCTGAGCCATCTCAACGCAAAACTCAGCGGTGAGTTTAACAACACTCGACACGTACAACAGCATCAGTGGCGGTCAATCGATCTGTGGTCGAGTTCTGAAGGAGCGCGCTAATAATAATTCAGTTACACTCTTCTCCAAAACATGAACCAGCAACTTTTGGGTGAGCGCATTTTATCGAGTCTTATTCAATTAAATGTATTTATGCAAACTGTTTAGTCGCGGGGTGCCGCTAAAACTACAGACTTAGGCTGTTAGTCCTCATGGTGGCGTAGTGACTCAATCCGGGTGGCGGATGACGAATCTCAGTTTCCTCCACGTTTGAGACCGCCAATCCGCGCAGCTCATCACGTGGCTTGTTGAGTGCGTTACCATGGAGACTTAGTGCGTCTGGAGGCTTCACGCTATTCTCCGCGGCATCCACGCACAACTCACCACACGCCCCACCGAGAGCGAGAACCACATTATAGCGACCACGAGGAGGTTACCCCATGTGACTCTACCCTCCCTAGCAGTGGTGGACGAAGTACACATACCATGTACTTGAGTTAAAGATACTCAAGGTAAAATATTACTCAAGTAAAAGTAGAAGTGCTGCCTTTAAACATTCACTTGAGTAAAAGTACAAAAGTATTTGCCTTCAAAAGTACTTAAGTATCCAAGTACTATGATTTTTTATGGCCATAATGTCCTATTATAATTTGTCACAAGACTTTTGCTTAACTCAGTCTACATGAAGACTAATGTCACTCTTGGCACACCAATCTATTAATAAAATGACATTAATTAGTCATATATGTATATATATATTTGAATTGAATACATTTTTTGTGTGTTTAATTTTGGAGGGAAGGGGACTGTTCCCATAAGGTATAATACATTTAAAGTATTTATTGTATATATTTTTCTCGAGTGTCTATGGTCATAATTATTAACATCCTAATGTTATGATACATTCACATAAACCTGCACAACGCCATTAAATATATATATATATATATATATATATATACACACACACACACACATATATATATACACACACACACATGCATGCACACACATAGAATATATATATATATATATTCTATGTTATGGGAGCAGCCAATTTCCCTCCAAAATTAAACACAAAAACGTATTAATGCAGTGTTTCTGCTACTCTCCAGAAAAAAAATGCTATTATATGCAAGTCATTTTAGTGTCAACATAATAAGCAATGTACATTATGCGTCAATATTTACCGATAATTGCTGCAATAATAGCTGCTGCTCTCTGCCCCGCTTAAAATCATTGGCAACGCAATTTGTTTGGAACTATTGAGAGCTACACGAATCACGTGACCGCGCGGCGGCGAGATCACTGTCGCAACCGTCTATGTTCGCAACTCTCATATTTAACGGCTCTGGGGTGCGTTTCCCGTACAACGACGTAACTTGCTGCTCCACTACCGTAGTACGATGCACTGTTGAAGAAATCAACTTGCTAGTCACGACTGTTTCCCGAAACCGTATTGTCGCAAATTGGTTGTTCAACCACGTTGGTTAATGATGTCACACATGTGGTGGAGTAAAAACTACTTTTAATGAATCTGTTCGAATTAATGATCGAATTAATGCTAGATGTTTTGCTATAAATTACGGACATGTCATCTGAGGACTCTCTCATATTTTTCTCAGTTATTTGCTTTATTTCCAGATTCAATCGTAGGCTCGTTCTTACGCACTAGAGCACGTTCACACATGCACACTCTTCAAAAACGGTGCTTTAAATCTATTGACAATCTAAAAGACATAAAGGACATTTGTATGTCTTCTAAATAAAAGATACTGATTGTACTGAATGTCATCTTGCTTATTTGGCTGAAGATAATAATTTATTAAGCCCACATGTTATAATAACAAGAAACTCTGCTTCTAACCACAGGTCGAGAGCTGTCGTTCCAACCACACAACTCTGCGATGCTGTTTGCGAATGTTCGTTGGAACGATGGTTTCGGGAAACACCGACTCGTTGAACTATGATGATAACGACGGAACTTGTGACCATAGTTGGCTAACAATGCTTTTGGGAAACGCACCCCTGGTTCGCGCTTAGTAGATGCCGCCAAGGCAAGTTCAAAACAAAGCGCGCGCGCTGTACTGTGATTGGTGGCTCGTTTGACCAGTTACGTTTTTATCCACTCATAAATAAAAAGGAACGACTGATTTTGAAAATGTAGTAGAGTAAAAAGTAAGATATTTGACTTTGCAATATAGTGGAGTTAAAGTAAAAGTCTCCCCAAATTTAAATACTTCAGTAAAGTACAGATATGCAAAAAAGCTACTTAAGTACAGTAACGAATTACATTTACTTCGTTACTGTCCACCACTGCTCCCTAGCAACCGGGCCAATTTGGTTGCTAAGGAGACCTGGCTGGAGTCACTCAGCACGTCCTGGGATGCAAACTAGCGAACTCCAGGAGTGGTTACAACATGTTACAAACCCCTTTTATTAACATTTTTCAATAAGGTTTGCATTAGTTATCATTATCCATGTATAATACAATTTTCCAGCATTTATTAATCTTGGCTAATGTCCATTTATTAAAATACAACTGTTATTGTTTGTTTATGTTAGTTCATATTGTATTAACTCATGTTGAAAATTGACTAGTATATGTAGAAATGAACATCGGGCACGCCAGGGACCTAGGCAGTCACCGGTATGGTCCACCTAGGGTCACTGGATATTTGGGAATGAGGTTCAAAGCATAGTGTCTTAATAAGAGTATTGCAAAAGATGCAAATGAATGTATCAAATGATCACAGTTTCCAATATCTCGGCAAGATTAATTTAAAATAATGAACACGTTAATTTTTCATTAATGCGATTAAATTTGAAATTTGATTCTGACATTTTATTCAGCTCCATGTGAGTTGTACTAAAGTCATTCTAGTGAGTCAGTCCACTGTTGGCCATCTCTGGAACACTACCGGGAGGCTATTTCCAGTCATGCCAGTGCAGCTCTTATCTACTTGCCCAATTCCCACCACTTAGTAGGTCCTCATGGTGGCGCGTCACGGCGCAAATCACGTGAATACAGTTTCTCGATTGCTGTAGAAAAATGGAAAACCACTATTAATGTTGTGGAGGATGAGCTTTAAGAGTTTAATGACATTGCAATAAATATGCAACCTATGGGACTAGTTCTTTCAATTCAGTTTTGGGAAATGTTTAATGTTACTTGAATTGGAGCTGTTTTAATGCATTTCTATTTTTAATAAAACGTTTTTCTTTTCTTTTTTCTTTTATAAGAGGGAAATAAATATATAATAAGTGTATATACAGTCAATTGTGATTAAATATTTGATTCGACTGACAGCACTAATTTATATTTTAACATCAACTTTACATTTATGAATTTTGGCTGATGCGTTTACCCAAAGCAACTAACAGTGCACTTATAACAGGGACAATCCCCGCCGGAGCAACCTGGAGTTAAGTGCCTTGCTCAAGGACACAATGGTGATGGATGTGGGGATTCAACTGGCAACCTTCTGATGACCAGTTCTGTGCTTTAGCCCACTACACCAAACCACACCAACTTGATACACAAGTACTGGTACTTTTAAAAACATTCAGAGCTTTTCTATAAGCATTCGGAGCTTTTCTAAAAACATCCAGGGCTTCTCTAAAAAAATATTCAGGGCTTTTCTAGAAACATTCAGGTATTTTCTGAAAACATTCAGGGCTTTTCTAGAAACATTCAGGTATTTTCTGAAAACATTCAGGGCTTTTCTAGAAACATTCAGGTATTTTCTGAAAACATTCAGGGCTTTTCTAGAAGCGGTCAGGTATTTTCTGAAAACATTCGTCTTTTCTAAAAAACATTCGGGGCTTTTCTTAAAATATTCAGGGCTTTCCTAGAAGCATTCGGGCCTTTTCTAGAAACATTCAGGGCTTTTCTAAAAACATTCAGGGCTTTTCTAGAAACATTCAGGGCTTTTCTAGAAACATTCAGGGCTTTTCTAGAAGCGGTCAGGTATTTTCTGAAAACATTCGTCTTTTCTAAAAAAAACATTCGGGGCTTTTCTAAAAACATTCAGGGCTTTTCTAGAAACATTCAGGGCTTTTCTAAAAACATTTAGGGCTTTTCTAGAAGCGGTCAGGTATTTTCTGAAAACATTCGGTCTTTTCTAAAAAAACATTCGGGGCTTTTCTAAAAACATTTAGGGCTTTTCTAGAAACATTCAGGGCTTTTCTAAAAACATTTAGGGCTTTTCTAGAAGCGGTCAGGTATTTTCTGAAAACATTCGTCTTTTCTAAAAAAACATTCGGGCTTTTCTAAAAACATTCAGGGCTTTTCTAGAAGCATTCTGGGCTTTTCTGAAAACATTCAGCCTTTTCTAAAAACATTCAGAGCTTTTCTAGAAGCAGTCAGAGCTTTTCTAAATATATTCAGGGCTTTTCTAAAAACATTTAGGGCTTTTCTAGAAGCATTCAGGGCTTTTCTGAAAACATTCAGGGCTTTTCTAGAAGCATTCAGGGCTTTTCTGAAAACATTCAGGGCTTTTCTAGAAGCATTCAGGGCTTTTCTGAAAACATTCAGGGCTTTTCTAGAAGCAGTCAGGGCTTTTCTGAAAACATTCAGGGCTTTTCTAGAAGCAGTCAGAGCTTTTCTTGAAGCATTCGGGGCTTTTTTGAAAACATTCAGCCTTTTCTAAAAACATTCAGAGCTTTTCTAGAAGCAGTCAGACCTTTTCTATATATATTCAGGGCTTTTCTAAAAACATTTAGGGTTTTTCTAGAAGCATTCAGGGCTTTTCTGAAAACATTCAGGGCTTTTCTTGAAGCATTCAGGGCTTTTCTGAAAACATTCAGGGCTTTTCTAGAAGCATTCAGGGCTTTTCTGAAAACATTCAGGGCTTTTCTAGAAGCATTCAGGGCTTTTCTGAAAACATTCAGGGCTTTTCTTGAAGCAGTCAGGGCTTTTCTGAAAACATTCAGGGCTTTTCTTGAAGCAGTCAGGGCTTTTCTTGAAGCATTCAGGGCTTTTCTGAAAACATTCAGGGCTTTTCTTGAAGCAGTCAGGGCTTTTCTGAAAACATTCAGGGCTTTTCTGAAAACATTCAGGGCTTTTCTAGAAGCAGTCAGAGCTTTTCTTGAAGCATTCAGGGCTTTTCTAGAAACATTCAGGGCTTTTCTTGAAGCAGTCAGGGCTTTTCTGAAAACATTCAGGGCTTTTCTGAAAACATTCAGGGCTTTTCTAGAAGCAGTCAGAGCTTTTCTTGAAGCAGTCAGAGCTTTTCTAGAAACATTCAGGGCTTTTCTGAAAACATTCAGGGCTTTTCTAGAAGCAGTCAGGGCTTTTCTGAAAACATTCAGGGCTTTTCTAGAAGCAGTCAGAGCTTTTCTTGAAGCATTCGGGGCTTTTTTGAAAACATTCAGCCTTTTCTAAAAACATTCAGAGCTTTTCTAGAAGCAGTCAGACCTTTTCTAAATATATTCAGGGCTTTTCTAAAAACATTTAGGGTTTTTCTAGAAGCATTCAGGGCTTTTCTGAAAACATTCAGGGCTTTTCTTGAAGCATTCAGGGCTTTTCTGAAAACATTCAGGGCTTTTCTAGAAGCATTCAGGGCTTTTCTGAAAACATTCAGGGCTTTTCTAGAAGCATTCAGGGCTTTTCTGAAAACATTCAGGGCTTTTCTTGAAGCAGTCAGGGCTTTTCTGAAAACATTCAGGGCTTTTCTTGAAGCAGTCAGGGCTTTTCTTGAAGCATTCAGGGCTTTTCTGAAAACATTCAGGGCTTTTCTTGAAGCAGTCAGGGCTTTTCTGAAAACATTCAGGGCTTTTCTGAAAACATTCAGGGCTTTTCTAGAAGCAGTCAGAGCTTTTCTTGAAGCATTCAGGGCTTTTCTAAAAACATTCAGGGCTTTTCTGAAAACATTCAGGGCTTTTCTAGAAGCAGTCAGAGCTTTTCTTGAAGCATTCAGGGCTTTTCTAAAAACATTTAGGGCTTTTCTAGAAGCATTCAGGGCTTTTCTTGAAGCATTCAGGGCTTCTCTAATAACACACAGGACTTTTCTAAAAACATTCAGGGCTTTCTTAAAACATTCAGGGCATTTTTAATGCCTTTAGGCAATTTGCCAATTAGCTTCTGATAGGAGGTGTACTGAATTGGAGGTGTACCTGTGGATATATTTTTAGGCCCGCTTCAAACTCAGTGCCTCTTTGCTTGACATCATGGGAAAATCTAAAGAAATCAGCCAAGACCTCAGAAACAAATTGTGGTCCCCCACAAGTCTGGTTCATCCTTGGGAGCAACTTCCAAATGCCTGAAGGTGCCACGTTCATCTGTACAAGCAATAGTACGCAAGTATAAACACTATGTGACCACACAGCCATCATACTGCTCAGGAAGGAGACGCATTCTGTCTGTGAAAATTGCAGATTAATCCCAGAACAACAGAAAAGGACCTTGTGAAGATGCTGGAGGAAACAGGTAGACGAGTATCTAGATCCACAGCAAAACGAGTCCTATATTGACATCACCTGAAAGGCTCAGCAAGGAAGACGCCACTGCTCCAAAACCACCATAAAACACCAGACTACAGTTTGCTAGTGCACATGGGGACAAAGATCATACTTTCTGGAGAATAATGGCAATAATGGCCAAAGTTATGTTTGGAGGAAAAAGCAGAAGAACAGCATCCCAACTGTGAAGCATGGGGGTGCAGCATCATGTTGTGGGGGTGCTTTGCTGTAGGAGGGACTGGTGCACCTCACAAAATAGATGACATCATGAGGATGGAACATTATGTGGATATATTGAAGCAACATCCCAAGACATCAGCCAGGAAGTTAAAGCTCGGTCACAAATGAATCTTCCAAATGGACAATGACCCCAAGTATACCTCCAAAGGTGTGGCAAAATGGCTCAAGGACAACAAAGTCAAGGTGTTGGAGTGGCATCACAAAGAATTGGGCCTACAAACCTGACTCAGTTACACCAGTTCTGTCTGGAGGAATGGGCCAAAATTCAGCAACTCATGCTTGCTGATGTGCGGCGCTGTCTGACTTGAGCTCTGCTGGGTCATGAAGCTCTCATTAGATGGTTAATTGGTCATAACTCTTTAATTAGAGCAGATTGATTACCCGAGGACAAGAGATCGTTTGAGATCTGCCATGGAGATCATTAGCCAAACAGGAGGAGTTTAATGAGGGAAATTAGC
Source organism: Xyrauchen texanus (assembly GCF_025860055.1). NCBI lineage: Eukaryota > Metazoa > Chordata > Actinopteri > Cypriniformes > Catostomidae > Xyrauchen > Xyrauchen texanus. The sequence continues at coordinate 2,185,284 of NC_068281.1, forward strand.
CTAAACCAGTGATTTATCATCAAATGTGTTATTTATGAATCCTGTATGTAGTTATACATGTGAAGTGAAGATGAGCGTCATTTTAAAATTACATTTAAAAATGAGAAAATAAGCCGATAATTTGTTTTTAGTTTTGTCCGATAAACAAGATTATAGCCTTATAAAATGAAATGTTTCTCCCTGCTTTAAAAATAAATAAATAAATAAATATAAATCACACCAATTTTAGTCAATCTAGAATTCTGGCCATGAGTTTTATGTTTTTTAATATTATTATTAACCTCCTGAGACTCCTGTGTGCATTTTTCATTTCCCTAGAACGTACTTAACTGTATAGAGAGATATAGGATGCTCCCTTGCTCCCTATTTAGTGCATGACTTAACCTCCAGTGTGCTGTCTGTCTGCACTGGTCTCAGAACAGTTAAAGGAGAGCTATAGGATGCTCCCTTGCTCCCTATTTAGTGCACGACTTAACCTCCAGTGTGCTGTCTGTCTGCACTGGTCTCAGAACAGTTATAGGAGAGCTATAGGATGCTCCCTTGCTCCCTATTTAGTGCATGACTTAACCTCCAGTATGCTGTCTGTCTGCACTGGTCTCAGAACAGTTATAGGAGAGCTATAGGATGCTCCCTTGCTCCCTATTTAGTGCATGACTTAACCTCCAGTGTGCTGTCTGTCTGCACTGGTCTCAGAACAGTTATAGGAGAGCTATAGGATGCTCCCCTGCTCCCTATTTAGTGCATGACTTAACCTCCAGTGTGCTGTCTGTCTGCACTGGTCTCAGAACAGTTATAGGAGAGTTATAGGATGCTCCCTTACTCCCTGTTTAGTGAACGACTTAACCTCCAGTGTGCTGTCTGTCTGCACTGGTCTCAGAACAGTTAAAGGAGAGCTATAGGATGCTCCCTTGCTCCCTATTTAGTGCACGACTTAACCTCCAGTGTGCTGTCTGTCTGCACTGGTCTCAGAACAGTTATAGGAGAGCTATAGGATGCTCCCTTGCTCCCTATTTAGTGCATGACTTAACCTCCAGTGTGCTGTCTGTCTGCACTGGTCTCAGAACAGTTATAGGAGAGCTATAGGATGCTCCCTTGCTCCCTATTTAGTGCATGACTTAACCTCCAGTGTGCTGTCTGTCTGCACTGGTCTCAGAACAGTTATAGGAGAGCTATAGGATGCTCCCTTGCTCCCTATTTAGTGCATGACTTAACCTCCAGTATGCTGTCTGTCTGCACTGGTCTCAGAACAGTTATAGGAGAGCTATAGGATGCTCCCTTACTCCCTATTTAGTAAACGACTTAACCTCCAGTGTGCTGTCTGTCTGCACTGGTCTCAGAACAGTTATAGGAGAGCTATAGGATGCTCCCTTGCTCCCTATTTAGTAAACGACTTAATCTCCAGTGTGCTGTCTGTCTGCACTGGTCTCAGAACAGTTATAGGAGAGCTATAGAATGCTCCCTTGCTCCCTATTTAGTGCATGACTTAACCTCCAGTGTGCTGTCTGTCTGCACTGGTCTCAGAACAGTTAAAGGAGAGCTATAGGATGCTCCCTTGCTCCCTATTTAGTGCACGACTTAACCTCCAGTGTGCTGTCTGTCTGCACTGGTCTCAGAACAGTTATAGGAGAGCTATAGGATGCTCCCTTGCTCCCTATTTAGTGCATGACTTAACCTCCAGTATGCTGTCTGTCTGCACTGGTCTCAGAACAGTTATAGGAGAGCTATAGGATGCTCCCTTGCTCCCTATTTAGTGCATGACTTAACCTCCAGTGTGCTGTCTGTCTGCACTGGTCTCAGAACAGTTATAGGAGAGCTATAGGATGCTCCCCTGCTCCCTATTTAGTGCATGACTTAACCTCCAGTGTGCTGTCTGTCTGCACTGGTCTCAGAACAGTTATAGGAGAGCTATAGGATGCTCCCTTACTCCCTGTTTAGTGAACGACTTAACCTCCAGTGTGCTGTCTGTCTGCACTGGTCTCAGAACAGTTAAAGGAGAGCTATAGGATGCTCCCTTGCTCCATATTTAGTGCACGACTTAACCTCCAGTGTGCTGTCTGTCTGCACTGGTCTCAGAACAGTTATAGGAGAGCTATAGGATGCTCCCTTGCTCCCTATTTAGTGCATGACTTAACCTCCAGTGTGCTGTCTGTCTGCACTGGTCTCAGAACAGTTATAGGAGAGCTATAGGATGCTCCCTTGCTCCCTATTTAGTGCATGACTTAACCTCCAGTGTGCTGTCTGTCTGCACTGGTCTCAGAACAGTTATAGGAGAGCTATAGGATGCTCCCTTGCTCCCTATTTAGTGCATGACTTAACCTCCAGTATGCTGTCTGTCTGCACTGGTCTCAGAACAGTTATAGGAGAGCTATAGGATGCTCCCTTACTCCCTATTTAGTAAACGACTTAACCTCCAGTGTGCTGTCTGTCTGCACTGGTCTCAGAACAGTTATAGGAGAGCTATAGGATGCTCCCTTGCTCCCTATTTAGTAAACGACTTAATCTCCAGTGTGCTGTCTGTCTGCACTGGTCTCAGAACAGTTATAGGAGAGCTATAGAATGCTCCCTTGCTCCCTATTTAGTGCATGACTTAACCTCCAGTGTGCTGTCTGTCTGCACTGGTCTCAGAACAGTTATAGGAGAGCTATAGAATGCTCCCTTGCTCCCTATTTAGTGCATGACTTAACCTCCAGTGTGCCGTCTGACTGCACTGGTCTCAGAACAGTTAGAAATGCACCTTATTTTCATCCTAACTCCATATAAAGCCTCTGACAGACACATTTTTCATCTTTTGCATGAATACATTTATTCTCAATATGATAATGACAGTAAATATAGGAATGCATTTATTAATATTAATGAATAGAGCCGTATTGAACAAAACAAAATAGCACAATTTATATTAAAATTAAGCGAACCCACAGATGTGTTAAGAGTTGAAAAATATTCAAAATAACAAACACGTTTTTTCAACTTTTGAGGAAATACTGTGCCAGCGTCCACATATGTGGACATCATGTTTATTAGCACGCTGACGTGCAAAAAATGAATGAATCTATTAAAGTGGCATATCAAACGAAACTAGAGACTCTTCTCTATACAACCAAACAGGTTTCAATCAAAAAACCTAAAGTGCTTTCTTACCAGAGGCACTTTTGTTGGCGCTGCGCCCGTAGCAGCACTTCCTGGAAATCAAGGTTGTGTCACGTGTTGTGTCACTGTTGTGTCACGTGACCCAGAAGTTTAACTCTTAAATGACAGTGTAGAGTCTTGCGAACCGTATTCAGCCAGTTTTAATTTATTTAAATGATGCGTTGCATATAGGAAAGCCAAAATACAACGTCCACACATGTGGACGCGGGGTCACACGAGGTTAAAGCTAATATTATAAATCTATTCCCAGTTAGGTTGTTTTACCATTAATGACTTCACTGTTAATGTGTTTGTTTGTTTTCAGGTGTGGTGTTTCACTACCGTACGGCGGCAGACCGGTATTCTCTCTCCTTTGTGGACTCCGTTCAAGCATGTGAGCAGAATTCGGCTCAAATTGCCACTCCAGAGCAGCTGTGGGCAGCGTTTCACTCGGGCATGAACAGCTGCGCGGCCGGCTGGCTCAAAGATCAGACCGTCAGGTCCGACCACCAACATGTGACAAATTATTGATAATTTTATTTTATAGCAACAATGAAGCTGTTCAGACTTAACACTGATTTTTCAATAGCTACAATCGGTCAGCGCTTACCAAAATTCAAAACACTGCCCCCAGTGGCCAAAGTGGTAAGTGTTGTTGGGCGTATTGAGCATGTTAGCCCAATGAAATGTCCACAGAGGGGCGCCAAAAGCGATTGTTATTTTGCGTAATTATAAACATCTTATTTTTGTGAGTTCCAGACCATCAAACAACATGCTCCAAATGTTAATGTTGACATTTTAAAGATATATTTATATATATATTATATTATTTATTTATTTTTGCTGGGAATTATAGTCTTAAATTTCTAAGTAGTTTAACTGAAAATAAATAAATAAATACAATTCTCATAAAAATACATTCTTAAAAATGTAATGTTGGCAAAGTAGATAATCTTTTATTATTATTATTATTAATATTATTATTATAGCTTTAAAGTAAGCATTTAAACAATTTTATATATAAATGTTAATGTTGACATTTTAAAGATATATATATATATAGTTATTTATTTATTTTTGCTGGGAATTATAGTCTCAAATTTCTAATGAGTTTTTAACTGTCTGGAGACAGTACAAATAATTAAATAAAATTCTCATAAAATACATTCTTAAAAATTAAATGTTGGAAAAGTAGATCATCATTTATTATTATTATTATAACTTACAAAATAAGCAATTAAACAATTTTGATTTTAAATATTATTATTATTATTATTATTATTATTGTCCACCAAATCAAAGTCATGTGGTGTAAACAATATGCAGGTAGCCATTCTGTAGTCATGTGACATAAAAAAAATAAAAAATAAATAAACATAAAGCAGAGAGGACCTCTTTAGACCCTCATGACCGTGTGTGGAGCTTTTAAAATATATCAGATATTTGGACATTTTTATAAAAAGTAACATTTTGTTTAGGTCAAATGGAGTAAACCTAAAAAAACGTCTTGATATTTGTGATTCAAAAATTCATGATATTTGTACAAAATAAATAAATAAATAAATAAAATACCTTGAAACTGAATTATTAAGTTGTGTTCGCTTGTGTGTATTCAAGTTGCAAGGAAAGTATTTGAACTTGATGGCTACAAAGTCATTAAATACATTTTTGTTGAAAAATTGCTATACATTTTTTTTCAAAAATGTATAAATCCAAGATGAACACAAATATTACATTCCATACAAACTTGAAACATTCACTTTAGTTAATGACCCACACACATTAGATGAGAACTGATTGTGCTAACTCATTTTGTAACTTGGTACAAACTCTGCGGAAGTAGCATATTGACACAAACTGTGACGAGTGTTAAATTCCACACAGATGTGTTTCACTTCAAGCCATTATTTATTAGCCGTCTCCATGGCAACATAGAACTATTGGCATAACGATGTCCAGATTCCACGAATTCCAACAGTTCCGTCAGATGTGACACCTCATTTCCTCTCATCAGGTACCCCATCCAGAGACCAGAGCTCGGTTGCTATGGACACACAGAGTACTCTCGTGGAGTGAGGAACTATGGGAAACGCGATCCTGCCGAATTGTTCGATGTGTACTGTTTCGCCAGCGACATGGAAGGTGAGATTCTAGAAAATACAGCATATATCAATATAACATTGACACAACTTAAGCAATAGTTCTGTCATCATTTACTCACCCTCTTGTCATACCAAAAAGTTGTATTCAAAGCCATGATGGTGAATGGTCACAGGCTCCAAAAGGACATAAATGTACCATAAAAGTAGCCCATACGACTCACGTGTTACATTGTAAGTCATGTAATAGCTTTGTGCCAATCATTCATGCCACAGGTTGAATATAAATAGCATCAAGGGCCCTATTTTAAGAGCGCTAGTGCTAAGCGCAGTCAATGGTCATGGCCATGAAGTTTGGGTATTTTCATGCAAGTATGTGCTAAGTCTAGGTGCAAGTGGGTTTGGTTGAAATTAGACCATAAATATCATTATATAAAAATAAACATGACAATAATAATAATTGAAAAATAAACCATGTCCTATAGATAGTTTAACACAAATCTCATACATTTTTCTTTCATAAAACATACTTTATTACTGCAAACGCAGGATCCGAATTAGACTTTGCGCTGAAAGCAGACGTGGTTTTGAAATGTCTTGGCGCACAAAGGTGTCGGACAGCTGCCATGTCGCACTGCCGTCTCCGGTCGGCCTTTATCCTTCTCCCAGGGCTTGATTTGCCTGATTAGGGGCGGGTGTGCGGAATCACGACCCCGCCCTCCGCCCTGCCACATTCCTCCCTCGTTCTCTCAGGCCGGGGCGCCCCCGGCATGACGTACATCCACCCACCTCTTTCCCTGGGGAGGGGCGTGTCTTCCGCACTGTCTGTCGGCAGGTCATTCCCGTCTACCTGGATGAGGAAGGGGACACGGGGAGGGAAACAAAAGATATGCGGCACCTTCATGCCGTAACGGCGATCGTGCATTATTAACAGAACATTTAAAATAAAAGAGAGGGAAAGGCCAACACGGAGCGGCAGTGGGAGCGAGAGAAGAGAGAGAGATAAAAACCACTTACTCGCCGGTTCTCTGATACGCCATAGTTTGGTCCTCTGCCACTCCTCCGCCCTCTAATGGACGACAGCCGCCCTCCCCGGGCGGATCGGAGGCAGTCCTCCAGCCCCTGGCGGACGGAACGCTCCGCCGCGTTTTTTTGGTGGACGGTAGGGGTCTCCCCCGCCCCTGTCAGCGGTAATTGCTCCAAGCGGTTGATTGGGAGCCCCTCCTCCCCTCGTGGTCGGCGGCCTTTCCTCTGCTTCCAGGTGGCCGGGCTCCTCCGTCCTCCGGCGAATGGCCGCGGATGCTCCTTTGGGGTGGATGGTAGTGTCGAGGACTCCACTACGGCGCATCCCTCCTTTCCGGATTTATGGAAAGGAGGAAGCGGCTTGACGATATAAATAATATTTTAATACGACACGTCGCGCCCCCGGCATGACGTACATCCACCCCCCTCTTTCCCTGGGGAGGGGCGTGTCTTCCGCACTGTCTGTCCTCTAATGGACGACAGTCGCGCCTCCCCGGACGGATCGGAGACAGTTCTCCGTCTCCTGTCAGCGGTAACCGCTCCAGGCTGTTGGTTGGCAGCCCCTCTTCCCCTCGTGGTCGGCGGCCATTCCTCCGCTAGGGGTGGACTTCACTACGGCGCACCCCTCGTTTCCAGATTTCGGCACCAGTGTAAAGTGATTAATGGATAGGAGGAAGCGGCTTGACGATATAAATCATATTTTTATATGAATCTTGAACAAAAAGACAAACACACACAAGTGTCGGACAGCTGTCCGTAAATCTCTCTCTCTCTCTGTCGCACTGCCTTCTCCAGTCGGCCTTTATCCCGCTCCGAGGGCTTGATTAGCCTGATTAGGGGCCGGGTGTGCGGAATCACGACCCCGCCCTCCACCCTGCCACACAGATAGCGCCAACACTCCCACATACGCCCACTTGCGTATCGGATAAGACGCAGCACACGGCCTTTGCCCGTAGCACTGCACTTTGTGTGCTCACGAAATTAGAGCCCCAAACATCTTTTCTCGTGTGTCTCTGTTATCTATCGTCATGATTTCAGATTTAAGAGCTGAATGAAATGCATGAATGATTAGATTTGAAAGTGATTCAAGACTTTTGGGTTATCGCATTGGCATCGTATCTTAACGTCTTGTGGCTATA
>NC_068281.1:2197673-2232673 GCF_025860055.1 Xyrauchen texanus
GGGTTAGGTTAGGCATCATAGCTTTACATACACTAAAGTAATTAATTACTAACTACTAATTACATCTTTTACAGTGTAATTAGATTACTGTATAAATTACTCTGTCTGAAAGTATTTCAACCTCGACCAGATGACAAATACAAGGATGGACGTGAAACTGTTCCTTTAATTCTGTCATATACATCATATAAAATCTAATAAATTATTCATGAACTGGCCAAAGAATTTAAAGGGGCAGCGTTGTATTTTTTTTTTCTCCCCAATTTGGAACGCCCAATTCCCAATGCGCTCTAAGTCCTTGTGGTGGCGTAGTGACTCAATCCGGGTGGCGGAGGACGAATCTCAGTTGCCTCCACGTCTGAGATGGTCAATCCGCGCATCTTATCACGTGGCTTGTTGAGTGCGTTACCGCGGCGACGTAGCGCTCCTGGAGGCTTCATGCTATTCTCCGCGGCATCCACGCACAACTCACCACACGCCCCACTGAGAGCAAGAACCACATTATAGCGACCACGAGGAGGTTACCCCATGTGACTCTACCCTCCCTAGCAACCGGGCCAATTTGGTTGCTAGGGAGGGTAGAGAAATTTGGAAATGACACCCCAACTGCGGGACAGTCGTAATTGATTTTAAATTGATCTAAATCATTTTCACACGACAAATATTGAAACGGTTTCTGTTTATTTCACTATTTTTTTAGACGATCGTAGTTTCAAACATTTGTATTTTTATAATGGATTTTCATAGTTATTTTTGAAAGTCTAAACGAGATGAGGTTAAATATACACATTTAAAAAGTACAACAATAAATGATGTTTGTATTTGTAGGGATGATGTCATGGTGGGGCCGCTCGTGGTTGTCCGGTCCATCATCAGTCACTGATGAATTAATCCCCTCCAATCCGCCCGTGAGCTCGACAGCACCAACAAAATTCCCGTTAACTGTCACCAGAGATGAATTAAGCGACAGTCGACCCAGTAGACCTAGACAGACCATCCTAGTGACAACGGGAGATTGGGTCGAAGTGACAAAAACTCCCGAGCAGAAAGCGAGGACCACTGACGTCAACGTTACGACAAAGAGAAAAGTCGGGGCTGTATCACCCGAGCAGTTGCAAAGATTGTCCATATCAGAGAACTTCTCTGGAGAGAACCAAGCTCCAGACATGGAGGGCAGCACTTGCTGCGATACATACCTGTTGTCAGGTACCACGTCCCAAACGCCACACACAGTCCCAACAAGCACCGGTTCGTTCACAACCGCACTTAGCCAAGACGATGGCGCGGAAGAGGCGCGTGGAGAAATTCAGTACAGGCGAAGAAACAAACCCAAGAGGCTCAACCAAAGTACCACAGACATGACGACAACAGTCGCCAAGAGCAAAACAACACCATCACAATCTTCTAGCACTACTATCTCAGGTACGGCCATCTCGACGTCTGCAGACGAGTCTCAAACGTCAAGCTTTGGAACGACGGCGCCCAGCATCACAGAGCGAGATCTGACCAGCGCTGAGGTGATCAGGGAAAACCGTTCCAGTGGATCAGAAGGTAAGATGCGTGTGTAACACAGCCAAAGTGTCCAAACCTCACTGCTGCCAGTTACTATGTGTGTGTTTCTGTCTCGCAGCGGGCGACAGATGCAGCTGTCTGCATGGAGGAACGTGTCTTCCACATGGAGAGGGTTTCCGATGCTTCTGCCCGCAGGGATACGCTGGAGAGAGCTGTGAAATCGGTGAGGAAAAGTAGTCCGATCATTTAAAGGGATAGTCACCTAAAAATGTACATACTGTTATAATTAACTCACCCACATGCCGTTACAAACCTGTATGACTTACTTTCATCTGTGGAACACTAAAAGTAACATTGTGAAGAATGTTCACACTGCTCTTTTCCATACAAAGAAAGCATGTAGTGATCACAGGCTGTCAAACTCTATTGTAAACACGTTTATAATAGCGTTCGTGGTACTTTTAGTGGTCACTGTTAGCACACATATTGTTTACGTCTTGAGGCAATACTTTTGAAACAGCGAGTATTTTAATGTTTACGGATTGGCCCCACGTGCCCCCACTGAGAGCGAGAACCACATTATAGCGACCACGAGGAGGTTACCCCAATGTGACTCTACCCTCCCTAGCAACCGGGCCAATTTGGTTGCTTAGGAGACCTGGCTGGAGTCACTCAGCACGCCCTAGGATTTGAACTTGCGACTCCAGGTGCGATAGTCAGCGTCTTTACTCGCTGAGCTACCCAGAACCCCCTGCTATATCTTTTTTAACTGATCTGACTTTTGGTTTTCACGCAGTCGATGATCATACATTTACGGAATGTTGACTTACATTGACGGTATGTTCAAATAGGCCAACGGAATGCTCGTTAATTCCAACTCCGATTCAAAAATTCAAATGTAAACAAACCCACACAAGGCCTTTGATCTGCATTTTTGAGCTTCTCTCTTTCTCTCTCTCTGTCTGTCTGATGGTTTACGTGTGTATGTGACGTTCTGACTAGCTAGCTGGCGGTTTGTCTTACACCCTGTCTACACCAGACTCGAGCGGCGCGATAAAAAGCAAATCACACACATAAAGACTAGACAAATAAACGGTTTAGAACGTTTGCTTCAATGCGTTCATGTCCAGTGTAGACAGACTTCAAGCCATTGCGACGTAACATCGTCAAGCCTGTTTTCGCCTCCTCCTTTCCCTTAACTCCTTTGCACTGGTGCCGAAACCAGGGAAGGAGGAATGCGCCATGGTGGGGTTCTCGGCGCTACCATCCACCCCAAAGGAGCAGCCGTGGCCATCCGCCGGAGGACGGAGGAGCCCGACCGCCTGGATCGGAGGAATGGACGCCAACCGCAAGGAGAGGAGGAGCTCCCAATCAACCACCTGCAGCATTTACCGCTGCCAGGGGTGGAGGAGACCCCTACCGTCCACCAAAAATGTGGCGGGGTGTTCCGTCTGCCAGCGGCCGGAGGACTGCCTCCGATCCACCTGGGGAGGTGCGGCTATCGTCCATTAGAGGGGGGAGGAGTGGCCGAGAACCAAGCTAAGGCGTATCGGAGAACCGGCGAGTACGTTTTTTTTCTCTCTCTCTTCTCTCTCGCCCATTGCCGCTACATGTTGGCCTTTTGGTGGGTGAGTGCAAACATGAGTTTTTGTCTTCAAGACATCATCTTTTTGCCATCTTTAACATCCAATCAGTGTGAAAGAGTTTCAGCTCCAGCTGCTGTATAGGCAGGGGGGGGGTCAATACTGAGGTCAATGGTCAAGTAGTCCATCATAGGAGACACAGAGGTGGGCGTGGCAGGGTCACAAGGCAAGGTTAATTTTTTATTCAGACTTTATTCTGATCCCTTCGCTTTAACTGCCATGAGTTCTGGCACATCTGCATGTCTCAGTAAAAGTCTGAATGTTTGTCTATGATCAGTCTGTAAATTTCTGATGTTGATCAAGCGTATTGTAACTTTTGTTGATACAAAACTCATCCTCCATTCTGACCTAGTTTTTCTTCTTAAGGAGCTATAATTTTCTCTCTGTTCTCAGAGCTCTCTGATAGCGGATATACTGTATATTTGCAGTAATCTGATGCTCTGCACATGATCTGATGTTAAACAGGGCTGATGATATGGAGAACGCTTCAGAAGGTCATGGGGTTTGTTTTCAAGTTATTCTGCGCTGGCAAAACATCTCCGTTCGAGCAGGTTTGCATAATGTATAAGCTCGTTCAAAAATTCATGAGGAGAAAAAGTACCTTTTGAGTCTTTCAGAAACAGGATATGACCTCAGCAGTGCAGTTCTTTTCCTTTCTATCGCCAATGAATATACAGTATCAGCATGGCTTATCATGGGGTTTAACCATAGAGTGTAAAAAAAGATGGACGACGCCCCTTCGCTCTTTTCCACTGGTGAGAGCTGAAGCCGCCAGTGTCCCGATATGGCGTTGACATCTTGGGACTTGAGTCTGCGCAGTTGCGATTTCGGGACCAGACCTGCGCAGTAGTGAGCAGGAAGTAAAGCCACGAAATCAAGGCCCCGCCCTCACTCTCGCTGAATCAATCGCAAGCACACGCCCCTTTGACTTTTGACTTATGAAGGTGTGAAATAATTAATTATAGAAATTTAGATATTAAATTTAAAGCTCCAATCTCCTCAGTCCTCCGAAGATCCCGAAAAAAAGTCAGTTGGTGCTTCAGTGTCTACTTCGCTCAGAGAACCTGTCAATCACAGCTGTCAATCATGATGTCACAGCAGCGTTTTTATAGCATCAAATAACTAAAAACAAACTTATTTTGAAAACAAACACTTGAAATGACATCAATGTGATAGAAACGACAGTAAATGACAGAAACTATCTTTGGAAAAAAGATATGTGAAGTGTAATTTAATTGTTTAGTTGGTCTCACGTCCTGTGGGGAGGCGGGGTTTATGACCTATACTAGGACCAGTCACCGGGGGGCGATCGAGACGTTTTGGCTTCACTTTTGAGGGCTTGTGTGGCACACTTGGGTTTAACATCCAATAGAGCCCGCCCACTTTTTCAGCCATCTTACATCCAGAAGTATTTCATAAAATCCTCTATAAAAGAACCAACCAGCTCCAAGGTGAATCACAACATTACAAACTTAAAGCGCTGCAGAAGCATATACGTTTGATTAACCTTGGAGCTCACCAGCCTGATCTCATGAATGATATGTGATCGTGGCATCAAAACAAAATTACGTGCTTTACGTACACATTTGGCTGCAGTTTCCTGGGTTGTGCCAAAAGCGAGTGAAATGGTGTTGTAATCAGACAAAGGTTTTTAAAGTGAATATTAGATGGAGGTTTTATCCTTGTGAGACCCCGTGTCCACACGAGTGGACATTACGTTTTGGCTTTGCGATAACCTATGCTAGATTTATTTTCTTTAAAACCAGCTGATCTCAGTTCAGGAGACTCTAGGCTGTCATTAAAGGGTTAAACTTTCAATGCACCGAGTCGTGTGACAAAGCAACATGGTGCCGATCTCAGCGAGTTTGTCTTTGGGAGAAACGGCAACAAAAATGGTAAATATCTGGTAAAAGAAATAATAAAAAAAAACAGGTTAGTTTCTTCACATTAAAACCTGTTTGAGTCAAAAGTGTAGAGTCTCCAGTTTCATCCGATATGCCATTTTAAAAATTGCATTGATTTATCGCGAAACGGCACGCTTTTATACACGTTCGTGGACAATAGGACTAACTTTCCATAAAAGTCCCACATTCACTGTGAATAAATGGATGCATCCATAGGCTGGAAAATGTTGCTTCCAGAGGCTGTATACGGAGTTAGGATGAAAATAAGATGCATTTTAAACTGTTCTGAGACCAGTGAAAATAGACAGCACACTGGAGGTAAAGTCATTCACTAATTAGGGAGCAAGCAAACATAAGAGTGTCCTATAGCTTTCCTATGCAGCAAAGTGCATGATCATTTTTCATGCAATATGGAGGTGGTGATGGTGTAGTGGTCTTAAGCACATAACTGGTAATCAGGTAATCAGAAGGTCACTGGTTTGATCCCCACAGCCACCACCATTGTGTCCTTGAGTAAGGCACTTAACTCCAGGTTGCTCCGGGGGGATTGTCCCTATAATAAGGGCTCTGTAAGTCACTTTGGATAAAAGCGTCTGCCAAATGCATAAATGTAAATACAATATTTTTTCAACATGGTTGGCAGTGATTGGATGATGCGGGTCATTACTTTGAATCAGAATAAATTGTTAAATAAGTTAAAGCCTCTACCGTAACTAAATGAGGACCAAAGCGTTTGTTAAGACTTTTCTACTTAAGGGATCTTTTGAAGCTTTGTAGATGAAACTTTTTTGCCATCCTGACAGACGATGAGCCTCAAAAGATTGTGCTATTTTGGGAAATGTCTGTGTTAGTGTTCTGCAAACAGGCTGGAAAAGTGTCGACATCCTCTCTTGAATAATCCTGCATCCGTGAAGTCTGTGAATCTAACACTTCAGCTTTAAGATGCTCACATATGCCTGTGACAGACAGTAAATGACTCTTAACCACTTCAGACTTCCTGAAACAGTCACATGAATATTAGGGATGCTCCGATCAGCATTTTAACATCCGATACTGATCTCCAATTCTCTTTTCATCTCATCAATCGATGCTGATCATTTAACTTTTATCAGCAGCTCTGTCAAAACTGGGTATATATAAGCTTTCTGCTCAATGTCACTGTAAACTAAATTTCCCTGTCGGTAATAACATAGTTATTGCCCAGATTTTGCTGTCAGTCAACAATTCAGTATACATAAAATATATTTTAAAAATATAAATGTTACTCTTTATTCTATGCCTTAACTAGTTGGCTTATACAAACTGTTATTTACTGTAAATAAGATAGTCCTAAAGAATGATGCTTAATGTCAAACTGAAGTTGAACCTATTGGTGTAATACAATTTTAAGTGACATTTTTTATTAGTTTGTCACCATTTAATTTAATTATTTGTATTCATTATTTTACTATATTTAATTTAGTAATGCATTATAGTAGAGTAACTAAATATTTGATATAGATTTATTATATGTACGTTCCTTCCTTTTCATTGTGTTGGATGTTGGTAATATTAGTTCCGCTTTCACTTGTTTCCGCGGGGAGTGTAATAAGTGCGACACGCTCTCTCGTGAGAGGTAAACAAACGACAGGCGAATGAAGAGCGCATGTTTCTGGACTCTACAGTCATGTTGTGGAGCACAGAACCGCTGTAATAAAACACTGTAATAATCTTCTAACTTAGTATAGACTGGACAGAGCAGCGCAAATAAACTTTGAAGGGAGCAGACTATTTATTTAATGAAAACACAGCCGTAATAATCGCAAAAGGTCATATCACGGTTTCGATTTTAATTAGATTAATTGTGTAACGCTAAAATAAGTTACGGTCACATCACTTAGATATTTTTTACTTTCAGTCCCAGAAAAAAATATAAAAATGACTTAGAACTCTGTAACTGAAAAAAGTAATATGTAAATAATTCTGACAAACTACTTATGCCAACATTTCTTTTTTCAAGAATTTCAACTTTTAATGAGATGATTTATTTTATAATGAGATAATTTTTTTAAACATCTAAATGACTTTGAACTCAGTAGTTGAAAACATAGTTTAGAGTAGAGGTGCATTCTAATAGTAGAATTTATGTATTTCAAAAAAAAGTTTATAGATCTGAAGAAAAAATGTATCTAATTAATTACATGGTGTCCTGATTAATTAATCACGATTAATCGCATTTAATCATTGAATCTTCCTTATTACAGTCCGGGGGCATTGCGATTCGTTAATATTTTAAAGCGTTATTTTTAGTCAAATTAATCGCACTGAATTAACGCGTTAAATCGACAGCCCTAATATATATATATATAATATTTCAAGTTATATATGTACATCAACATATTTAATACAATATGAACTAATAAAAAATTATCAGTTGTATTTTGATAAATAAAAAAATGAAAATACAAAAATAACCTTATTGTAAAGTTTCAACAGCACACTTTAAATGTCAATGTTTATTCAAAATAATTAAATAATAATTTGCAATACTGTTCAATACAATTCTCTATGTTATGCGTATATTTAAACGAGTATCACAATGACTGACGGCATAATCTGACATGTTATTCATTATTATGTGTAATTAAAACTGTAGCAAATATCTATAATGTGTTTAAATTGTAATATTGTTATAGTTTAATAAAGAAAAGCCTGTTACCGTCACGACTGTAATTATGCCTGTATTACACTGGGAAATGTTTAATTCAGTGTTTTGGAAGTTAATATTAAGCATTTAATTATGATGGATTTCAGTGCTCGAGCGCCAGTGAAATATAAATATTAGTTTTGTTTTACATTATACATTTTTAATCTAATTTGTGTTTCAAGTTTGTGCATTTCCCATTGATGCATTGTGGTCTGAATTAGTAAAGCATCATATTAATGTGAATATTGCACATTATTATGGAAGCACTGGGATGTAAATAAATACATCTTGATTTGTGTTTATAGAGAACTTTTGCTAAAATCTCCTGCTTCCCAGATGTTTCCAGAGATCCCAAAGTCTGCGATCAAAAGTCTCAAACATTTCTCATCAAATTCTTCAAAGAGCAAATGATCTGAGCTATGCAATCCACATTCATTTTATACCTCCATGCTCTTACTGGATGTCAATAATTGACTCATTTCATTTAAACTTGTTTGGTATTGTTGCAGATGTTGACGACTGTCAGTCCAACCCGTGTGAGAACGGAGGCACCTGCATTGATAAAGAAGACATGTTCATGTGTGTGTGTTTGCCCAGCTACAGCGGAGACAGATGTGAGAGAGGTGAGATGCGCAGACCAAAAACAACCTGAACATTGTGTTTCAATGTTACTTCTTGATCTGAGCCGTTACTTGTGGGAAACTTCAAATAAGACCAGCTTAAAGTTGTTCACCCAAAAATGCCTCATGTTGTTCCAAACCTGCATGGCTTACTTTCTTCCATCAACACAAAAGATGTTAAATAGGGATGGGCGTATCGATCCTAAAATATCAAAACTTGTATAGAGAGGATCGATACTTACATAAAAACAGAGATACTAAAGGTTTACTAAACTCAAAAAATATTGATTTATAAGATTCAAAGTCGGAAAAAATACATAAAATAAATTATTTCATTTGATTGGATCTGTTTTAGAGGTCGAGCGATCAGGGATTTTGCAGATGCCTATAACTGAGATCCGATAAATCGTCCGATAACCGATTAATCGTATTGGCTGTGACGGGGTTGAGTGATTCAGTACGTTTACGAATAACCGATTAATCGTATTGGCTGTGACGGGGTTGAGTGATCCAGTACGTTTACGAATAACCGATTAATTGGTATTGGCTGTGACGGGGTTGAGTGATTCAGTACGTTTACGAATAACCGATTAATTGGTATTGGCTGTGACGGGGTTGAGTGATTCAGTACGTTTACGAATAACCGATTCATTGGTATTGGCTGTGACGGGGATGAGTGATTCAGTACGTTTACGAATAACCGATTAATTGGTATTGGCTGTGACGGGGTTGAGTGATCCAGTACGTTTACGAATAACCGATTAATTGGTATTGGCTGTGACGGGGTTGAGTGATTCAGTACGTTTACGAATAACCGATTAATTGGTATTGGCTGTGACGGGGTTGAGTGATTCAGTACGTTTACGAATAACCGATTAATTGGTATTGGCTGTGACGGGGTTGAGTGATTCAGTACGTTTACGAATAACCGATTAATCGTATTGGCTGTGACGGGGTTGAGTGATTCAGTACGTTTACGAATAACCGATTAATCGTATTGGCTGTGACGGGGTTGAGTGATTCAGCACGTTTACGAATAACCGATTAATCGTATTGGCTGTGACGGGGTTGAGTGATTCGGTACGTTTATGAATAACCGATTAATCGTATTGGCTGTGACGGGGTTGAGTGATTCAGTACGCTTACTGAATAACCGATTAATCGTATTGGCTGTGACGGGGTTGAGTGATTCAGTACGTTTACGAATAACCGATTAATCGTATTGGCTGTGACGGGGTTGAGTGATTCAGTACGTTTACGAATAACCGATTAATCGTATTGGCTGTGACGGGGTTGAGTGATTCAGTACGTTTACGAGTAACCGATTAATCGTATTGGCTGTGACGGTGTTGAGTGATTCAGTACGTTTACGAATAACCGATTAATCGTATTGGCTGTGACGGTGTTGAGTGATTCAGTACGTTTACGAATAACCGATTAATCGTATTGGCTGTGACGGGGGTTGAGTGATTCAGTACGTTTACGAATAACCGATTAATCGTATTGGCTGTGACAGGGTTGAGTGATTCAATACGTTTATGAATAACCGATTAATCGGTATTGGCTGTGACGGGGTTGAGTGATTCAGTATGTTTACGAATAACCGATTAATCGTATTGGCTGTGACGGGGTTGAGTGATTCAATACGTTTATGAATAACCGATTAATCGGTATTGGCTGTGACGGGTTGAGTGATTCAGTATGTTTACTGAATAACCGATTAATCGTATTGGCTGTGACGGGGTTGAGTGATTCAGTACGTTTATGAATAACCGATTAATCATATTGGCTGTGACGGGTTGAGTGATTCAGTATGTTTACTGAATAACCGATTAATCGTATTGGCTGTGACGGGGTTGAGTGATTCAGTACGCTTATGAATAACCGATTAATCGTATTGGCTGTAACGGGGGTTGAGTGATTCAGTACGTTTATGAATAACCGATTAATCGTATTGGCTGTGACGGGGTTAAGTGATTCAATACGTTTATGAATAACCGATTAATCGGTATTGGCTGTGACGGGGTTGAGTGATTCAGTATGTTTACGAATAACCGATTAATCGTATTGGCTGTGACGGGGGTTGAGTGATTCAGTACGTTTATGAATAACCGATTAATCGTATTGGCTGTGACGGGGGTTGAGTGATTCAGTACGTTTATGAATAACCGATTAATCGTATTGGCTGTGACGGGGATGAGTGATTCAATACGTTTATGAATAACCGATTAATCGTATTGGCTGTGACGGGGTTGAGTGATTCAGTATGTTTACGAATAACCGATTAATCGTATTGTTATTCGTACGTTTATGAATAACCGATTAATCGTATTGGCTGTGACGGGGTTGAGTGATTCAGTACGTTTACGAATAACCGATTAATCGTATTGGCTGTGACGGGGGTTGAGTGATTCAGTACGTTTACGAATAACCGATTAATCGTATTGGCTGTGACGGGGTTGAGTGATTCAGTACGTTTACGAATAACCGATTAATCGTATTGGCTGTGACGGGTTGAGTGATTCAGTACGCTTACGAGTAACCGATTAATCGTATTGGCTGTGACGGTGTTGAGTGATTCAGTACGCTTACTGAATAACCGATTAATCGTATTGGCTGTGACGGTGTTGAGTGATTCAGTACGTTTACGAATAACCGATTAATCGTATTGGCTGTGACGGGGGTTGAGTGATTCAGTACGTTTACGAATAACCGATTAATCGTATTGGCTGTGACAGGGTTGAGTGATTCAATACGTTTATGAATAACCGATTAATCGGTATTGGCTGTGACGGGGTTGAGTGATTCAGTATGTTTACGAATAACCGATTAATCGTATTGGCTGTGACGGGGTTGAGTGATTCAATACGTTTATGAATAACCGATTAATCGGTATTGGCTGTGACGGGGTTGAGTGATTCAGTATGTTTACGAATAACCGATTAATCGTATTGGCTGTGACGGGGGTTGAGTGATTCAGTACGTTTATGAATAACCGATTAATCGTATTGGCTGTGACGGGGTTGAGTGATTCAGTATGTTTACGAATAACCGATTAATCGTATTGGCTGTGACGGGGGTTGAGTGATTCAGTACGTTTATGAATAACCGATTAATCGTATTGGCTGTGACGGGGGTTGAGTGATTCAGTACGTTTATGAATAACCGATTAATCGTATTGGCTGTGACGGGGTTAAGTGATTCAATACGTTTATGAATAACCGATTAATCGGTATTGGCTGTGACGGGGTTGAGTGATTCAGTATGTTTACGAATAACCGATTAATCGTATTGGCTGTGACGGGGGTTGAGTGATTCAGTACGTTTATGAATAACCGATTAATCGTATTGGCTGTGACGGGGGTTGAGTGATTCAGTACGTTTATGAATAACCGATTAATCGTATTGGCTGTGACGGGGATGAGTGATTCAATACGTTTATGAATAACCGATTAATCGTATTGGCTGTGACGGGGTTGAGTGATTCAGTATGTTTACGAATAACCGATTAATCGTATTGGCTGTGACGGGGTTGAGTGATTCAGTATGTTTACGAATAACCGATTAATCGTATTGGCTGATTAATCGGTTATCGGATTGCCGATCATTTGGATGATAGTTTTTAAAATCAATTCATAGAAGGTTAAAAAAAGAAATTTGTCTTTGCTTATTGGGTCATTCCTGGGATTCGGTAATATTTCAGTCTCCCAGACCTTATGAAGTGGTGGTTCACTAAAATTAAAAGTTCTACAACACAAGATGTTGATATGTCTATACCAATGAATTAAAAGATATCAATAAATAATGTCTTCTTTCTATCTTAAACCAAGCAATGTGTCATATACAGATTGGTAACTGGTAATCTGGCATACCGGGCATTTTCCCGGTGGGTCGACGCATTTTGGGGCCAATATTTCACCTATGTTTCCGTTCAATGAAAGTGAATGGTGACTGAGATTAACATACTGCCTAACATCTCATTTTGGGGGTGAACTATCCCTTTAAATGTTGTATTTTAAATATCACACATGAAATGTCCCTAGTTTGATGGTTTTCGAGATGTTTTGGGTGCCTGTCAGCTGTCTGTTTGTTATCACACATAGCCCTGAACAAAACACTGAATATCTCTCTACTGTTTGATACACCAAACCTCGAAAGCTTTTGCAAATGCAGTGAGAAGTTCTTCCAGTGTTCTGCATCGTCTGTTTCCGATGGCGACTGTGACGCTAACGATGATGTATTATTGCTAATAATGCAGTGGGCTAATGGAACAAATCTACAAATGAGTTTGATGTCATAGCTGTCGGAGTCCATCAGACGCAGTATTGCTCTTTAAGTTTGTGTAACTGGAAGATGCTCTGTCACAATGTAAAGTTATGATGGTGCTGTAGAGATTTGTATGATACGAGCACGTGCTTTTGTCACTTGAGTGCATTCATAAAAGCTTCTCATTCATTTCACAGTCCATTGGATGAGTGTTAACAATGCAACAGTGAGAGTACACTCTTCAGCAGTCTTGATTACAGATTTTTCTCTTCATTTTCTTCTCAGGGAATTCAGATTGTTTTATATAGAAGAGTTCTAAGCCTTGAACCAAACCAACTAGCACTGAACTGATTACCACATCGCAGACTCTCGTTTTAAAGGGACAGTACACCCAAAAATGAAAATTCTCTCATTATTTACTCACCCTCATGCCATCCCAGACACGTGTGACTTTCTTTTTTCTGCAGAACACAAAAGTAGGTTTTTAGAAGAATATCTCAGCGTTGTTGGTCCATACAATGCAAGTCAATGGTGACCAGAAATTTGAAGGTCCAAAAATGTCATAAAGGAGGTATAAAAGTTATCCATATGTCTCCAGTGGTTTAATCCATGTCTTCTGAAGTGATATGATAGGTATGCATGGGAAACAGATCAACATTTAAGTCCTTTTTACTATAAATCTCCACTTTCACTTTTACTTTCACATGCTTGTGTTGAAGTGACTTTCATGTTCACATTCAGCAATCTAATGATTGGGTGGTCATTGATACTAATAAAGGATATATATCTGTTTCTCACACACCTATCAGATCACTTCAGAAGACATGGATTAAACCACTATGGATTACTTTTATACCTCCTTTATGTCATTTTTGGAGCTTCAAAGTTCTGGTCACCATTCACTTGCATTGTATGGACCAATAGAGATGAGATATTCTTCTAAAAATCTTCATTTGTGTTCTGCAGAAGACAGAAAGTCACACGTGTCTGGGATGGCATGAGGGTGAGTAAATAATGAGAGAATTTTCATTTTTGGGTGTACTGTCCCTTTAAGAAAAAAAGAACATATTTGGGTATTTGTTCAGCTTTGGATTTCTTAAAAGTAATGTCTTGTTAAAACATTTTTAATGCTTTCAGAATAAAAAAAATTAATAATGTGTCGTCTATCAAGATTTCGAGATTTCTGTCATTTTTGTCATTTTTCCCACCACAGTTTAATTTCCAGCACAACTCAAATTTTATATTGTGTTTAATAGATTTCTGTTCTGGAAATTATATTTTTAACTGTTTTTTAAATAAAATCTGCCGACTCTTTTGTCTTGCTAATGCTAATTTTATAGATAATATTTGATGTATCCTGAATACACACAAATACATCATATTTTCACACTTTATGCATATTTTGGCAAAATTACAGCTTGATTGAAAATGATGCCCAATAAAAACAATAATTATTTTTTGTCCACTTGATTAAGTACACTAACTTCTGAAAAAACTTTATTAGGGGAAACATTTTGGGTGTGGTGGATCTAACCCCACAACAAAAATCAGAAATATTGAAATGTTTATGTTTATTTCATGTCATAGTTTTAAACATGTAATTTAATTTGATTTAGTTTAATATTGAAAGTCTGGGACATTTTTTAAAATGAAAGTCCTAACTTTTTACCAGGCCATCTTCATGAATTTTACTAATGTCTTTATATATATATATAATTAATGTGTAATAATAATTATTAGTTATAATATATTTTTGACAATTTATAATCATTTTAGTTATTTATATTAAAATGTATTTAAACTTTTTACCAGATCTTCATCATTAATTTTACAAATGTCTTTTTATATATATTTATATATAATTCATGTATAATAATTATTATTATTTAAAATATATATTTATCATTTATAATCATTTTAGTTATTTATATTGAAATTAATTTGATGACGCACTATATTTGAGAATTGAGAGCTACTGTAAAGAACTCCTGTTGCATGTCTGTCTGGAATACTTGATCCTGATTGGTCAAACGAAACATCCTGAAGACAAATTTCTTAAAAACTGTATAATCGACTGTGTACCCATGCAAGTGATTTCCTGCATACCTGTACTACCTTTATGTCATCGGATCACTCCTTTCTCTCTTTCTTTGCACATAATACAATATTTAAAACATTTAATTTCTGTGTATTTATTTAATTTGCTACATAGCCATGTAATAAGCAACATAATGTACTGTCTGCTGGTCATTATCACTAAATAAACACCCTCCTCATTACATCGGCTGTTTATTTTTAACTTCAATCAATCTGTCTTTGTCTTTCTGTAGACACGGAGGGTTGTGAACACGGTTGGAAGAAGTTTCACGGTCACTGCTACAGACTGTTTCCACGGCGACACACCTGGGAGGATGCTGAGAAGGACTGCAGGGAGCACAGCAGTCACCTGACCAGTGCCTCTTCCTCCATGGAGCAGGACTTCCTCAACGGTCCGTCACAGACTGCTGTAGTGTGCGGCTTATGAAATGGCCATTGATTGAAAATTGCCACAAACACGAAAGCGAATCTAGGTTACATCTAAAATATTGTGAGACACTTACAATGCAAGTCAATGGGGTTTAATCTGTAAACATTAAAATACTGTTTCAAAAGTATAGACACAAGACATGAACAATATGTGTGTGAACATGATTTTACTGAGATATAATCACTAACCACATCTGTGGAAAGTTAGACAATTTTACATCTTCGTTGCCATGGCGACATTATGCCGTAAACCACTAATACCCTGAAATAACTGTAAATATGATCATTTACAGCTCAAATAATACACAAGTTTTAACAGAAGGATTAATGTAAGTGCTTTTATAAAATTATAAGCTTCAAATGTATGCCTTGAAACGCTCCAAACATTGGCCCCATTGACTTCCATTGGCCCCATTGACTTCCATTGACCCCATTGACTTCCATTGACTTCCATTGACCCCACTGACTTCCATTGACCCCATTGACTTCCATTGACTTCCATTGACCCCATTGACTTCCATTGACTTCCATTGACCCCATTGACTTCCATTGACCCCATTGACTTCCATTGACTTCCATTGACCCCATTGACTTCCATTGACTTCCATTGACCCCATTGACTTCCATTGACCCCATTGACTTCCATTGACTTCCATTGACCCCATTGACTTCCATTGACCCCATTGACTTCCATTGACTTCCATTGACCCCATTGACTTCCATTGACTTCCATTGACCCCATTGACTTCCATTGACTTTCATTGACCCCATTGGTAGGTAGGTATACTTTATTGTCCCACTGGGAAATTTGTTTTGGGCTCACGAATACAACCACTGCAACACCAGACATATAAAACAAACACAATGCAAAAAAAAAAAAAAAAAAAAAGATTTACAATCAAGTAGTTGGCCTCACACTACTGTATACACTGAAGAGAACTTGGCATCACACCACTCTATACACTGGGAAGTAATTGTCATTACACCGTCCTGTACATTAGAAAGTACTTGGCATCACGCCACTCTATACACTAAAAAGTGATTGTCACCACTAGAGAGTCATCACAAAAATGTAAAAAATTAAAAGCATTACACAAATACCATGCTTATAATAATTATTTCTGCTTGGTATTATTTAATAACTTTACCGCTGAAGGGATAAATGAATTCTTAAACCGGTTTAGTCTACAGCTAGGCATTCTTAGTGTTCTCCCTGATGGCAGCATTACAAACTCAGAGTACAGGACATGTGTTGTATCATGCATAATCTTATTTGCCTCCCTCAATGTAGATTTTTCATAGAGGGTCCAAAGATAAAGAGGTTCTATTCTGCCCATGACCTTCATGGCCGTTTTAATAAGTCTACTAAGCCTAGATTTCAGATGTACTGTTAAATTACCGTACCAAAGATGTATTCCATAATTGATCGTGTTCTCCAATACAGCCTGATAACACAACATCATAATCCTACTACTGACCCCATAAAGTCTGAGCCTTCTCAAGAAATACAGTCTCTGTTGTAACCGAGTGCACAAAGTATCTATATGAACCTGCCATGTAAGAGAACAGTCAACATAAACACCCAGATATTTATATGAGGACACTTGTTAGGGACATCATGAATATAAATAGCGCTATGGTTTCCGATTGACTTAGGATCAAATATCATCTCCTCCGTTTTCTTCACATTTTTTACTATTTTACTTCAAATGTGTTCTGCTGAAGAAACAAAGTCATGCACACCTGATATATCATGAGGGGGAATAAATAATGAGAGAATTTTCATTTTTGGGTGTACTGTCCCTTTAAATACGACAAATATTAAAATTTCGAATTTTTATTTGACAGCCTTGGTGTGGTAGAGTTTTTTTTGCACCAAAATATCTCTTTGTTAACTGTCTATAAAGTGGTGTTATTGATTTCTGTGGATAAATGTGTCCCGTATAGAATTATACCGGTCTCTCTCTGTGGTCCATCAGGTTTGGGTAATGAGAACGTTTGGATTGGGCTGAATGATCGTACAGTAGAAGAGGATTTCCAATGGACAGATGCATCAGACGTGGTGAGTAGAAATAAATCATTCATCAATCTCATCATAACTACATTTGCACACACTTTGGCTGTTTGGTGTGATGTGGCACAGTATTTTAAGACCTGAACCACTAATCACCACCACGAGGAGGTTACCCCATGTGACTCTACCCTCCCTAGCAACCGGGACAATTTGGTTGCTTAGGAGACTCACAGCATGTGGAGACTCATGCTACTCTCCACGATCCACACACAACTCACCACACGCCCCATTGAGAGCGAGAACCACTAATCACCACCACGAGGAGGTTACCCCATGTGACTCTACCCTCCCTAGCAACCGGGACATATTTGGTTGCTAAGCAGACCTGACTGGAGTCACAAGGCAAATTGTTGTTTTTGATCAAAACATTCAACAAGTATCCAAGAGAAATCAGATTAAGTTACCTAAAAAGTATGATCTAAAAATGACTGATTTCAGTTTAAGTTAACATTTCAGAAGTCATCTACCCAAAACTGTTCTTATTCTGGTTAAGCACTGTGCATTAATCAGATTTTCTGGCAATATTTGTCAATACTTTACTCTGTTATTGATGCTTTCATATGCTATTGATGTGTTTTTGTTTCTCACAGGTGTATGAAAATTGGCGCGAGAATCAGCCGGATAATTTCTTCGCAGGCGGCGAGGACTGCGTGGTGATGATCTCCAGAGAAGACGGCAAGTGGAACGACGTGCCCTGCAACTATAATCTACCGTACATCTGCAAGAAAGGAACGGGTGAGGTGCACTATGTAACCGCTGGCAGATTTGGCTCTGTGTTAAACCTTCTGATGGTACCTCAGTTGAATTTAGCAACTCCGTCTTGATTCTTTGAGTCTTTGTGACATTTCAATGGCTGTGATTTCCCCAAACGGACCCTGGGCTGGTCTTCTGGGTTGTTGGCGTTCGCTAGAGTACTCCGCTAAATCAAGTACAATGAGGTCTCAGTTTTAGGGTGAGAATTCAAACCCCATTGAGGGGCTTTCAGTTTAGCAGTTTAAGCCCTGGGCTCTGCACTTCAATTCCCACGATACCTTTCTTTATGGGCACTCCAGTTTCCTGTGGCTCTGAATGTGCTTGTGTTGCCAGAGAACAGATTTACGGCTGAGCTTGTGGCCTCCTGCCTATTGAATCAAAGCCTTTTATTTGACTTTTTATCATTTCAATTGAAAAGTATACTTCTGAAATTTGAAGAAATCGTATTTTCCCACCCGATCGAAGTGCATTAAAATCGTTTAACGCACACCTAGCCGTGGATTATCCCGCTTATGCAATGGCCACTTGCCAGCGTTGATTATTTACAACTGTCATTGATATTTACAGCGTATATTTTGACTGGAAGTATAACAGTAACGGCAGGGCTGGACTGGGAAGAGAAATCAGCCCCGGGGTTTTACATGGCAACTGGGTTGGGCGGGGTGTTCGCTGTCCTTTTCTGCATATCACGGTGCTGTTTTGTGGTCCGTTCTGCATAACGCGGAGGCTCATTTTAGCTTATCGCGACCCATTCGGCACGTTTCGCAGCCGACCCACCGGCCCATTCGGTTCTCCTGATGGCCAGTCCTCCCCTGATCGGTCCACCGAAAAAATGCCTGGTATGCCATATTACCAGTCCAGCCCTGAGTAACGGTTAATTAATCTACAGGTCGTCAGATCTAGAGTTCTGACCATTCTAAATCAGACACAGACACAAAAAATAGTGCAATAAAATTACAGTTGTTTGGATACCAAACACTCTTAAAAACGCTGAATTTCAATACTCAATCCGGTAAAGGTAAAACCGGAGTTGCATCAAAACACCTCTGAGACATCCAAATGGTATCCATTAAGGATGCACGATTGACTGAGCTTCAGTCAGCAATGTGCGATCGTGGGGCGCCCTCTAGTGCACATGTTGGGCAGGGCAGCGATTTTAGGTGATGTTTATCATATTACAATATGAATCGTCTTGCCTTGCCGGACAGTGAAAGATGCATTTGAGGGGTCACCGCGGTTACCTTCTCTCCCCCTCCATGCGAAACAACTGAATGTCAAACCATACTTTCCTCACAAGCGCTTTGGGTGATGATATGGGGCTGAGGAACACTGTTGTCTTTTCTGTGATTCATGTAGCACTTCACAGTTGATTTAAAGAGGCACTGCGTGACTTGATGTTGTTTTGTGGAGGTCGTATGAACAGAGGCATAAAACTCTTACAATGTTGTGGCAGGGCGGAGGGCGGGGCCGGGCCGTGACTATACACACTCGGTCCCTTATCATACTAATCAAGCCTCCGAGAGGGATAAAGGCCGACAGCGGAAGGTGGTGCGACGGGAGGGAGATTGTTTACGGTCAGCTGACCATCATGTGTATGTTTGTGTCTTTTGTTTAAGTTTTTCATTAAACTATTATTTATATTGTCAAGCCGGTTCTCGGATACGCCGTAGCTTGTTCCTTGGCCACTCCTCCACCCTCTAATGGACGACAGCCACGCATCCCCAGGCAGATCAGAGGCAGTCCTCCAGCCCCTGGCGGACGGAACGCCCCGCAGCGTTCTCAGGGAACAGAAAGGGGTCTCCCCCGCCCCTTGCAGCGGTTCTCCCACTCCAGGCGGTCGGCAGCGAGACCCTCCCCGCTCGCGGTCGGCGGTCTCAAACCCCGCCACGTTTCAGCGGCTGGTAGGGGACTCCTCCGCCCCTGGCAGCAACCCTGACCGCTCCAGGCGGTCGGTTAGGAGCCCCTTCTCCCCTCGCGGTCGGCGGCCGTTCCTCTGCTTCCACTCCAATCCGGCGGATGGCCGTGGTGGCTCTGTTGGGGTGGACGGTAGTAGCGAGAACTCTACTACGGCGTATCCCTCCTCCTTCCCATGTTCTCGTTGTGTAAAGGGATATAAACTGGAAAGGAGGAGGCGAGAACTGGCTTGACAATATAAATAATAGTTTAATGAAAAACGTAAACAAACGACACAAACACACATGACGGTCAGCTGACAGTAACCTATCTCTCTCTCATCGCACCACCATCCGCAGTCGGCCTTTATCCCTCTTGGAGGCTTAATTAGCCTGATAAGGGACCGGGTGTGTATAATCACGACCCGGCCCCGCCCTGTCACATTCCTCCCTCGTTCTCTTAGGCTGGGGAGCCCCGGCATGACGTATACCCCCTCTTTCCCTGGTGAGGGGCGTTCCCTCCACCTTGTCACAAATGTCTTATTATGATGACAGCAGTGTAGGCGTATTAATATAGAATGGTGATTAAAACTGACCGGAACTACTTGTGCATTAAACAGTTTTAATGCACGCATTCCAGCCAATCAGAATCGAGTATTTGAACAAACCATGTTATAAGCGATTTTATCACACTAAAATCAGGTTAACACGCGTATTGTTTACGTCTTGTGGCTATACTTTTGAAACAGTGAGTATTTTAATGTTTACAGATTGGCCCCCATTGACTTCCATTGTAAGTGCCTCACTGTAAAACAGATTTTTGCCTTTTACTGTATAAAAGGAGTGACGAGTCAAAATACATTTTTGTGGTAATCAATAATACGTCACTTATATTTTACTTTCTTTAAAAGCAATTGTTTTTGTAATCAAATGTTTTATAATAAAAATCCTTCAAAGAGGAAGGGTCTCTATTCCAGTAACGGTTGACCGCACATTCACAAGAGAGTCGAGTTCCGGCGTATGACGTAGGCGTAGCGTAAGCTTCGGTGAGAAGTGACGAACCTTGATTTTGTGGTCAGTGAACCATTTTTTGTGTTGATTTTGATGTGTGTTTTGGATCATTGTCCTGCTGGAATATCCAACCAGTGCCCATTTTAAGCTTCCTGGCAGAGGCAGTCAGGTTTTTATTTTTTGATCTGTTGGTATACGATAGAGTCCATGATGCCATGTATCTGAACAAGATGTCCAGGACCTCTGGCGTAAAAACACCCCCACAACATTAAAGAACCACCACCATATTTAACCGTGGGCTTTGGGTACTTCTTCATGTTTTGGAGAAAAATATTTATTTAATAATGAGATATTTCCCCTCTTTCAATTGTTGTACTTCAATTAAAGTTTTTATTTAAAGATAAGCAGATTATTTTTGTCATATTTAAAAGTTATTTTGCATGAAAGAGTTTGTTTATAAATCTCTTTGTGTTATCTCTGCTTGTCAGTCATGTGCGGCACGCCGCCTGCCGTAGACAACGCCTACCCAGTGGGTCGCAAAAGGTCACACTATGACATCCACGCAGTGGTACGATACCAGTGTGACGACGGGTTCTTCCAGCGACACATACCGACCGTCCACTGCCGACCCAATGGAACCTGGGAGCGACCCAAGATCATCTGCACCAAGTGTGAGTCTCAAACTGTCCGAAAGAAAAAATATCAGTTGTTTCTCTTGAGAGCAAATTGAGACCTTCGCTATACTTTCCTGAAAGAAAATGTATTATTTTAGTCATACTATGTAATAGGTGACTTTTGTTCGTAATAACATTTTCTCTCGTACAGCACGAAGATCTCACCGCTACCGTTGGCAACACCATAGATCCCGCCGCGAGCATCGAAGACACCGCCGACATGGGCACAGAGGGCGGGAGTGAGAGTTTCTGTGACACCGAGACACCAGTTTCTGCGCTTTCACAGTCCGAAAGTTCAAAAACAGACCCTGAAGGACAAAAACAATCACTCACATCACCTTCTCTTTGTACAAATGTTTTCGTTTCCTTCAAACCTTAATTTTTACTGCTGTTGATTTAGGATTCAGTAACCCAGTTTGATCACGTTGGAGAGAACTTTCTTAACTAACAATATCTACAGTCCTCAGTTGGACCCCATAACTTAATTCACAGATGGTTTTTACATGCAGACTGACTCTATGATATGTGAGTCTGTTAATACGTGCAGTCTGCAGTTATGGAGGACATGGCTGATTGGCATTTATAGGATAGTTGGATTGATTTAAACAGCAGTTGAGAGTTATTGTAGGTAATGCATTGTATTTGTTTAGCTTTAGATATTTTGATTTATGTAATGCTTTGATATGTAATGAATGTGGTCCAGATTCCCTGAAATTAAAGAACTAATGCCCTTCATGTGCTTGCCAGCTTCTATCCCAAAACAGGAGTTGTGGGAAATTGGAATGGAAATTTGCGGATGTGAATTGTGGTCATTTTGTCCACTCAAGTACTTGACAGATAAAAAGCAGAGCTCTGGAGTCGACAGCTAAACTATGTTTAAATTATTGGTATTTGTAAAAACGCAAACGTCTTTGGCTTTGGCCACGTCTACACTAACGCATTTGTGTTTGAAAATGCATTAATTTCGCTACATTTTGGCTACACTGAGACGGCGCCAGAGGTCCTGGACATCTTGTTCATGTACATGGCATCATGGACTCTATCGTATACCAACAGATAAAAAATCGAAACCTGACTGCCTCTGCCAGAAAGCTTAAAACGGGCACTGGTTGGATATTCCAGCTGGACAATGATCCAAAACACACATCAAAATCAACACAAAAAATTGTTCACTGACCAATAAAATCAAGGTTCGTCACTTCTCACCGGAGCTTACGCTACGCCTACGTCATACGCCGGAACACGACATTCTTGTCGGCACGGTCGGCCATTACTGGAAGCCAGCGATTGTAGTTTATAATGTTATAAATATGGATATTTTTCTTACAAAAAATCTAGAGGTCTAGCAAACTAGATGCAAACTTTCCACTCATTATTTTCACATGCAAAACAGCTTGTGATTTGCTGCAAATGTTTGCCAGAAGTTTGCAGCTTTTCACCAGTGGTGGGTACCTGCAGCAAACCTTTGGCGACAATGGACAATTCGGCAATTAAGAGTTTTCCATAAAGCTCATTTGCATGTGAAATATTTAGTGACGAACTTGCGGAAAGTTTGCATAAAATTTGCCAAAACTCTCGATTCTTTTAAGGGCGCTTGCCCAAGTAGATCCATTGTAAATCACTGTCATCGCATTGTAGTGTGGTTGGGGGAAACAGAGATGTTCGAAAACAATTTTTTCGTGTGACGCAGTCTTATAAAAAATCTAGAGGTCTGGCGAACTTTCTGCAAACTAGCCAAAGATGTACGGCTATTTTGCCAATCGTTATTTTCACATGCAAACCTTGACGCAAAGGTTTGCCAGAAGTTTGCAGGAAACTTTTGGCAACAATGGACAATTCGCTGCTACCGACAAACACTTCTGTGGCAAACCTGTAGCACATTAAAGAGTTTGCCGCAAAGCTGATTTGCATGTGAAAATAATCTGTGGCGAACTTTGCCAGAACTCTCTATTTTTGTAAGGGTTAACCCCAAAAATACCAACATGGCGGCTCAAGTTGTAGAGGCTTTGTTGTGCCTGTTATCCACTTTGATGCCGTTGTTAAAGATAAATGTTACCTCGAGTACAACCTTCACATTGCATTTCTTCAAAGGCGGAAACACGAGGACAATTGCGTTTCCGACCGTACATGGAAATGATGGAAAACCTTGAAAACGTCAGTCTGGACAGAGAGCACTTTGAAAACGAAAACGGCATTTTCGAATTTATCCGGATTGATTCGGACGTAGCCTGATAGTCAACATGTTGACACAAATCGGATGAATTTTACATTTACATTTATGCATTTGGCAGACGCTTTTATCCAAAGCGACTTACAGTGCACTTATTATAGGGACAATCCCCCCAGAGCAACCTGGAGTTAAGTGCCTTACTCAAGGACACAATGGTGGTGGCTGTGGGGATTGAACCAGCAACCTTCTGATTACCAGTTATGTGTTTTAGCCCACTCCGCCACCACCACTGGATCACCACTTTTATTGCAAGGCTGCAACCTAAATGATGCCACAACCAATCACAATATTAAAAATTAGCCCCATTTTCTCACTGCTTTTTTGCATCTAGCATCATGAGCATTTTTTTTTAAGATAGTGTGTCAAGTTAAATCATTAAAAATAGCACCTGGATTGGAAATCACCATGTTGATGCAATCCGATGAATTTTAATGCTAATCCGTAACCTAAATGATGTCATTAACCAATCACAAAATAAAAAATGAGGCCCTTTTGGGCACATTTCTGTATAGTTGTTACTGGATTTCAGTCAGTGTTTTGAAGTCACAAACCCGTTAGATCATCGCTGTCATTGTCGAGTACTTGGGTACATGTGTCCATACCTAATATTTATAAACAATCACTACACTCTGCGTTCTCTGTGCCATATAATAAGTTACATTTTGATGAATTTATTTTGCATGTGTTTGCTAAAGAGTTTAGTGTGTTTCCAAATCTCTAGAAGTACTAATTGCTGAGTTGACTAAAACTAGTGGTTTTGAGTCGAGCGGCTGCCCTGTCTGATTTGAGCTCATTTGTGTGTTGGGTCGCTCAAATGATCTCTGTAACGTTCTACACATCAAACAGAGATACTAAGAGGTGCTTGTCATTAAAACATCCCACTATCATCTCTGTGATCTGTACAATTCCACATGAATCATAATTGTTTACGAGAGTCTGTTTGAGTGATTCAGAAGGTGTTTGTTTCCTGAGCATATGTTTCTGATTCTCATGCCCTCTGAAAACATCCACGGGATGAATGTCGACGCTCCTGCTGTTTTTGGCTCCGAGGATCTTCAGCGTTCATTAGCAAACCCTGTTGAGGTGTGAATCTGTAGGATTTTGAGATGGTTGCATTTTACACGTAACAGCTTGAAGTGATTAAATGTGTCCTCACCATGTGTGTATCACAAGCCCTTTCAAATGTAGGATATGAATTATAGATATCTACTTTTACATTTTTACTAGTTTAAAGTGGAATTACTACGAGTGAAAATGCTCAATGATATGGGTTAGTTTTGCACTAGTGGCATTAGACATCATTACTCGCAGAAAAACCCAAAAATGCTATTTTACCTAATAAAAGCGTCATTTTGATCTGCATTTTCACTTGTAGAATTTTACAATGCTCTGTCATTCACTCCTCTTCAAAACGCAGTTACAGAGACTGTATCTATAATTAATGACATTCCAAATATAAAAATCATCTGTGTATTTATGTACTTAAGATAGTTTCTGTCATTTACTGTCGTTTCTATCACGTTGATGTAATTTCAAGTGTTTGTTTTCAAAATAAGTTTGTTTTTAGTTATTTGATGCTATAAAAACGCTGCTGTGACATCATGATTGACAGCTGTGATTGACAGGTTCTCTGAGCGAAGTAGTCACTGAAGCACCAACTGACTTTTTTTCGGGATCTTCGGAGGACTGAGGAGATTGGAGCTTTAAATTTAATATCTAAATTTCTATAATTAATTATTTCACACCGTCTTAAGTCAAAAGGGGCATTTCCTTGCGAATGATTCGGCGAGAGTGAGGGCGGAGCCTTGATTTTGCGGCTTTACTACTGCGCAGGTCTGGTCCCAAGATGTCAGCGCCATATCGGGACACTGGCGGCTTCAGTTCTCACCAATGGAAAAGAGCGAAGGGGCGTCGTCCATCTTTTTTCAGTCTATGGTAAAAACTGTCATTTGGAAAATCAGTAATTACATTTACATTTATGCATTTGACAGACGCTTTTATCTAAAGCAACTTACAGTGCACTTATTACAGGGACAATCCCCCCGGAGCAACCTGGAGTTAAGTGTCTTACTCAAGGACACAATGGTGGTGGCTGTGGGGTTCGAACCAGCGACCTTCTGATTAAAAGCCCTGTGCTTTAGCCCACTACGCCACCACCACTCCACTACTAGTAACAATTATTGTTATCAAAACATTTAATTATGTCAACAATAAACTATAATTCATATCTGCCACGTGATTAAATATCAAAGGGCTTGTGAGTGTGTGTGTTTCAGATGTTTACTAGATAAAGATGATACTCATTAACTATTTCACAACAACACACACACAGTATGTTTGACGCAGAATAACCCAGTATATTTTGTAATGTCTATTTACTCTGTCTACACTGTCACACAAATATGTTTGTTTATAACATGTATTCATTAGTAAACATGGTGTTTGATAAAGGCAAATAATCCGTAAAATAATCGAATTGATCAACTCTCAGAAAATGAACTTTCAGCTGTGTGTGTATAAATTGCGGTGAAGTTTGAAGTCTGTGTCCTTTTGTTTTATTCATAAATGTATTTAATCCTCATTATTCTGTGTTTTACTTGCTTATACGAACATTTCACGCAACACCAGGGACGGATTATGACTTGCAAAGGCCTCGGGGCCAATTATCTCCAAGGGCCCCCCTCCAATAGTTGTTGACTGGGGGTGGTGGGTGTTTTCGTTTTCATGCCCAATAGTTGTTGACTGGGGGTGGTGGGTGTTTTCGTTTTCATGCCCAATAGTTGTTGACTGGGGGTGGTGGGTGTTTTCGTTTTCATGCCCAATAGTTGTTGACAGGGGGGTGGTGGGTGTTTTCGTTTTCATAGCCCAATAGTTGTTGACTGGGGGGTGGTGGGTGTTTTCGTTTTCATGCCCAATAGTTGTTGACTGGGGGTGGTGGGTGTTTTCGTTTTCATGCCCAATAGTTGTTGACTGGGGGTGGTGGGTGTTTTCGTTTTCATGCCCAATAGTTGTTGACTGGGGGTGGTGGGTGTTTTCGTTTTCATGCCCAATAGTTGTTGACTGGGGGTGGTGGGTGTTTTCGTTTTCATGCCCAATAGTTGTTGACTGGGGGTGGTGGGTGTTTTCGTTTTCATGCCCAATAGTTGTTGACCGGGGGTGGTGGGTGTTTTCGTTTTCATGCCCAATAGTTGTTGACTGGGGGTGGTGGGTGTTTTCGTTTTCATGCCCAATAGTTGTTGACTGGGGGGTGGTGGGTGTTTTCGTTTTCATGCCCAATAGTTGTTGACTGGGGGTGGTGGGTGTTTTCGTTTTCATGCCCAATAGTTGTTGACTGGGGTGGTGGGTGTTTTCGTTTTCATAGCCCAATAGTTGTTGACTGGGGGTGGTGGGTGTTTTCGTTTTCATAGCCCAATAGTTGTTGACTGGGGGTGGTGGGTGTTTTCGTTTTCATGCCCAATAGTTGTTGACCGGGGGGTGGTGGGTGTTTTCGTTTTCATAGCCCAATAGTTGTTGACTGGGGGTGGTGGGTGTTTTCGTTTTCATAGCCCAATAGTTGTTGACTGGGGGTGGTGGGTGTTTTCGTTTTTATGCCCAATAGTTGTTGACTGGGGGTGGTGGGTGTTTTCGTTTTCATAGCCCAATAGTTGTTGACCGGGGGGTGGGGGGTGTTTTCGTTTTTATGCCCAATAGTTGTTGACTGGGGGTGGTGGGTGTTTTCGTTTTCATAGCCCAATAGTTGTTGACTGGGGGGTGGTGGGTGTTTTCGTTTTCATGCCCAATAGTTGTTGACTGGGGGGTGGTGGGTGTTTTCGTTTTCATGCCCAATAGTTGTTGACCGGGGGGTGGGGGGTGTTTTCGTTTTTATGCCCAATAGTTGTTGACTGGGGGTGGTGGGTGTTTTCGCTTTCATGCCCAAAAGTTGTTGACTGGGGGTGGTGGGTGTTTTCGTTTTCATGCCCAATAGTTGTTGACCGGGGGTGGTGGGTGTTTTCGTTTTCATGCCCAAAAGTTGTTGACGGGGGGTGGTGGGTGTTTTCGCTTTTATGCCCAATAGTTGTTGACGGGGGGTGGTGGGTGTTTTCGTTTTCATGCCCAAAAGTTGTTGACGGGGGTGGTGGGTGTTTTCGTTTTCATGCCCAATAGTTGTTGACCGGGGGTGGGGGGTGTTTTCGCTTTTATGCCCAATAGTTGTTGACGGGGGTGGTGGGTGTTTTCGTTTTCATGCCCAAAAGTTGTTGACGGGGGTGGTGGGTGTTTTCGTTTTCATGCCCAATAGTTGTTGACCGGGGGTGGGGGTGTTTTCGTTTTATGCCCAATAGTTGTTGACGGGGGTGGTGGGTGTTTTCGTTTTTATGCCCAATAGTTGTTGACGGGGGTGGTGGGTGTTTTCGTTTTCATGCCCAAAAGTTGTTGACGGGGGGTGGTGGGTGTTTTCGTTTTCATGCCCAATAGTTGTTGACCGGGGGTGGGGGTGTTTTCGTTTTATGCCCAATAGTTGTTGACGGGGGTGGTGGGTGTTTTCGCTTTTATGCCCAATAGTTGTTGACGGGGTGGTGGGTGTTTTCGCTTTCATGCCCAAAAGTTGTTGACCGGGGGGTGGTGGGTGTTTTCCTTTTCATGCCCAATAGTTGTTGACCGGGGGGTGGTGGGTGTTTTCGTTTTCATGCCCAATAGTTGTTGACTGGGGGGTGGTGGGTGTTTTCGTTTTTATGCCCAATAGTTGTTGACTGGGGGTGGTGGGTGTTTTCGTTTTCATGCCCAATAGTTGTTGACTGGGGGTGGTGGGTGTTTTCGTTTTCATGCCCAATAGTTGTTGACCGGGGGTGGTGGGTGTTTTCGTTTTTATGCCCAATAGTTGTTGACTGGGGGTGGTGGGTGTTTTCCTTTTCATGCCCAATAGTTGTTGACTGGGGGTGGTGGGTGTTTTTATTGTCGATGATTTTCGAGGGGGAGGATCACCAAAATGGATCATGCAACCCAGAGCCTCCCGGGCAGTCAAGCCACTCCGGTAGGCAAGGGCCCATGACACAACCATTTTCACAAACATTAGAGGTTGTTATTCGAAAGGCTTATCACATGAAATCAGCCAGTTTGATACTGATATTGTACAATACTGTTTGATTAACTAACCAGAATTTACTGGGAAGCTAAAAGTTGACTGTAAGTGTGTGAAAGGCTCAGAAAACGAACTACAGAGGTAAACGTTCATTTGATTTCCTCTTCGATTAGAGTGAGATGCAGATCAATATTTAAGTCCTTTTTTTTGCAATAAATCTCCACTTTCACTTTCACATTCTTCTTTTGTCTTTGGCAATTCACATTCTTCATACATAATGTCACCTACTGGTCAGGACTTAAATATTGATTTGTTTCTTCCCCATACCCAGGGGTGAACTGGTCATCGGGAGAACCGGGACTTTTCCTGGTGGGCCGCC
This sequence comes from Xyrauchen texanus, assembly GCF_025860055.1. Taxonomy (NCBI): domain Eukaryota; kingdom Metazoa; phylum Chordata; class Actinopteri; order Cypriniformes; family Catostomidae; genus Xyrauchen; species Xyrauchen texanus. The sequence continues at coordinate 2,226,900 of NC_068281.1, forward strand.
CACAAAACGTGGCTGCAATATGCCAAAGTGGGCCACAACGTGTATGGATTACATTTACGCTACGCGAGATATTCTTCTAAAAATCTTAATTTGTGTTCTGCAGAAGAAAGTCAGTCATACACCATCCCGTGAGGGTGCATAAATGATGAGAGAATTTTCATTTTTGAGTGAACTGTCCCTTTAAACTGACGAGCGCCTTAACAATCACCTACAGCTGTTGGCCAATCCACTTGTAGTTTAGGTTGCCACGGTTACCACCCACATCAAAGCATTCCATTTTACAGACGCAATAGTTAAACATGCTCTTTGGGATTCTAAAGAAACAGGCCGCCATTACTAATGCTTTTGAAATCCTAATGAGCCGATTTGAGAGATCTGTTTGAGTGGGGTTTCAAATGTTCCCACTGCTGCAGTCTTAATTCAAAACTCCTTCAACATCACAGACACCATCCTGAAAAGATCAAGACTCATTTAGGTTGATCAAAATTCATTTTGTTGGCCATTAAACATAAGAAGGCCTCATATCAGCATATATAAGATATACAGTATAATGTAGATGAAGTGGGTGTAAATATGCATCGATGCAGAATCGTTTTGACAATGAAAATTCAATGCACACATTTCTTAACTTAATAATTGACTGTAATCGCTATGCTATTTGGCCTAAAATACTCAAATAAAATGTTATATGTATTTTTGTTATTTTTGTATTAATCATACTAAAATAATCAAATGAACAAAAACATTTTTTATTGAGACTAAATTTCAGATTTATTCATTTTTATTAATCATACTAAAGTAAACTAATCAAATCTAATTGAATCACGGCCATATTTCAGATACATTTTTTATATAATTAGATTATTTTTTAAATAATCTAATTACATGAAGAAAATAATTATTACAAAATGTACAATTATTATTTTTTTATTTAATGAATTATAATGATGTTCCAAAATAATAAAATCTAATTTAATCATGGCCAAAATATTAAGATTTATTACAAAATATATATATAATAATTTAATCATATTAAAATAATAGAATTCAATGAAACGTTTCATCGTGACCAACTTTAATATAAATTATAAATTCTACAAAAAATAAATCAAATTAAATCGTGGTCAGATTTCAGTTGTTTATTTATTATTATTATTATTATTATTATTATTATTATTATTATTATTATTATTATTATTATTATTATTTTAAGAATAATCAAATAATCAAATCAAATAAAAAATGTAATCGTGACCAAATTTCAGATAGAGTTTTTGAATTAATTAAAATTAATTGTGCTATAATAATCTTATCAAACCAAATTATATCATGACCACATTTCACATTTATGTTTGTTATCATAGTAAAATAATCTAATGAAATTAAAAAATAATTGTTTTTAATTAATTATTATGAATCACACTAAAAATAATTACAAAAATTCAATATAAATTATGATCAAATTTCAGATGTATTTTTTTATGAATTATTATGAATGACATTAAATAATAAAATTAAACGAATAATTAAAAAGTGACCAAATATAATAATTTTAAAAATAATTTTGATAGAACCAAATGGCTGTCAGAGTAATAATTTACTCCAAATTCTGATTGGACAAGTCTTGTTTGAAACTGTTATAAACAGTCTCAATCCTGGTGATGTCATCACCTCTATAGAGCCAGAGGTCAGAGACACAACCGGGTAACCGGGTGAAAGGTCACCAGGGCAACTGAAGTGACACCGCAATCCTGGTGATGTCATCACCTCTATAGATGTAGGGTACAAGTCTAGATAACTTTGGACGAATCTTGCCGCTTCTAGTTTCTCAGTGTTGCAATATTATAACCATCCGTCCCTGGTGAACCTGTGCCCCCAGCGATGCCCTTGGAGCCCAACCGAAGGAATAATAAACAGAGATTTTCACAAGATGAGATATAAGAGGTCATAACGGGCAAAGAGCACAACTCTACGTTACAGTGAGACGCTTACAATGGAAGTCAATGGGGAACGTTTAAAAGGCAGATATATGACGCTTACAATTTTATAAAAGCACTTTATTGATATAATAGTGATTGATTCATACATTCATTCTTATTCTGTATGATTTGAGCTGTTAAGTTGTTTAAATCATCATTTTTTACGGTCGTTTTATGGTTTGTTGACATCGTCATGGCAACAAAGTTGTACAATTGCCTATAACTTTCCTCAGATGTGATTAATAAGTGATTTAAATCATATTAACACACATATTGTTCATGTCTTGTGTCTACACTTGTTTGAAACAGTATTTTAATGTTTACAGATTAAACCCCATTGACTAGCATTGGAAGTGTCTCACTGGAATACACATTTAACGAAAAGGGACGAGTCGAAATTAATTTTGTGGTAATCCACATTACGCCACAAATGATGTCGATTGAGCTGAACTTGCATTGAACCCGGAATATTCCTTTAAAATGATCATTTTGACAGTATGAATGCAGAATAAGTACCAAGGGACTAAACACACATCATTCAGACACACACATATTATATCCAGTAGAATAGACGTACTTCAGTACTTCAGTACTTTTGTATCATGGTATAAAAATCCCAATATGACATGATGAGCTTCAAATATCGGCCCATTATCGGTTATTATGAACAATGACCAATACAATAACAATAATGTTGACCGATACGAATCATTCTTTTTGTGTTATCAGAAATAACCAATATGATGTCATCAAAACATATTAATGTACAGTAGAAAATCATTTGCTTCCAGTGTTGGCCTAATCAGACTGATAACGATCAATTAATAATAATAATAATAATAATAATAATCTATATAATGACATCAGAACATATTAATGCACCATGTAAAAATATCTACTTCTAATATCTGCCTAATAAGACCAATATGTTCATTAAAAATATAAATAATAATAATAATAATAATAATGTTGGCGGATACTAATAATAATTTGTATGTAATGGGCAATAACCGATATAATGTTATCAACATATTAATGTATCGTATAAAATTATCTGCTTCTAATATCTGCCTAATTACACTAATCCAATAATTACAAATATTTCTAATAATAATAATAATAATATTGTTGGCTGATACTAATAATTATTTTTATGTAATGGGCAATAACTTATATATTGACATCAAAACATTTTATCAGACTGATATCAATAATTTGAAAAAAAAACAAAATGAAAATAATGTTGTTTTATGGTTTGTTGACATCGTCATGGCAACTAAGTTGTAAAATTGCCTATTGCTTCACACAAATGTGGTCAGTGAGTGATTTAATGACAGTAAAATCATGTTAACACACATATTGTTTATGTCTTGTGTCTATATGTTTGTAACAGTGAGTATTTTAATGTTTACAGATTAAACCCCATTGACTTGCATTGGAAGTGTCTCACTGGAACACACATTTGTGCTTTATTAACGGAAAGGGACGAGTCGAATGATGAAAAACATTTTTTTAAATACAAATAATGTTGGCGGATACAAATAGTTATTTTTAAGTGATGACACCAAAACATTTTAATGTGCAGAAGAAAATTCAGACTTATAACATGACATAAAAACAGTTTAATCTACAGCTTCCAATATCAGCCAAATCAGACACAAAACAAAAACACTAATATTGTCCGAAACCGATAAAGTGTGCATCCCTTCCTTTTACCAATAACTTGGGAAAGTTTCCATTGAAAACAGCATCAGTCCTTTACAAAGCCCCAGGTGATGCTCCAGGGTCCCACTGAAGATGCTTATATTTCAGGTTCCCCGTTTGACCATTCATCGGCATGTTCTTGCAGTTGAATTTTCAGACATCTATTGTTTCTTCTTGCCATGGCTGGTTTGTCCAGGTGGGATGTTCTTCATGAAGAAGGCCTGATCTGTGTAGCAGCGGACGGCGACGAGCACAGGCACTAGCGCATACATAACGTTCAGTGTGACGACGGGACGCCACTGATCTTTGGGGATGCGGTAGGTGAACGGTGTGCGCGAGTGCAGAGACGCTCCGATGTGAGTCCACTGCATCTGTGGACATGAGAACAAGAACTTGTGCTTTAAAGACCCAATAAAAATGCTTGATTAGTTTTCCTAATCAATTGATCAGTTTACCTGAGCTATAGCACCTGCAAGGAACAGGGTCCAGTCCAACATCCAGGTACATCCGGGCATGTACAGCCCATAAACACACGCTGTCAAGAGCGGTAATCCATAGAACAGAAAGACCAGCATCTACAAGGACATGGAAATAAGATAGTTTGATCAATCATGTATCCATCTTAAAGATATGTGTACCGTCTGATTATAGGCTGCATCCCAGTCTACATACTGTCTCTGATATACAGTAGTACTGAGTAGATCTTTGAGGATGCCAATTGGGATCAACCTTTAGTGCAAAACCAACACTGTGAGCTCACCATGACTTTTGGGAAGCCCACGTTATCTTTCATGAACGGCTCAAACTGGTAGATGTAGTTAAAACAAGATTCCAGAGAACATTCAAGAACAACCTGTTGAAGATTAAGAGTAAAAAACAAAGAATGAGTAATAGGATGGATGGATGGATGAAATTGATAAATAGATGGATGAATGTATGCTGGATGGATGGGCGGACGAATGAATGGATGGATTGAATTGATAAATATATGGATGGATGGATGGATGGATGGATGGATGGATGGACAGACAGATGAATGGATGGATGGATGGATAAATGGATTAATAAATGGATGGATGGATAAATTGATGTATGAATGGATGGATGGACAGACAGACGAATGGATGGATGGATGGATGGATGGATGGATTGATAATGGATGGATGGATGGATGGATGGATGGATGGATGGATGGATGGATGGACGGACGGATGGATAATGGATGGATGGATGGATGGATGGATAAATTGATGGATGGATGGATGGATGGATGGATGGATGGATGGACAGACAGACGAATGGATGGATGGATGGATGGATTGATAAATGGATGGATGGATGAATGGATAAATTGATGAATGGATGGATGGATGGATGGATGAATGGATAATGGATGGATGGATGGATGGATGGACGGATGGATGGATAAATGGATTAATAAATGGATGGATGGATAAATTGATGGATGGATGGATGGACAGACAGACAGACGAATGGATGGATGTATGGATTGATAAATGGATGGACGGATGGATGGATGAATGGATAAATTGATGAATGGATGGATGGATGGGTGGATGATTGATGGATAGATAATGGATGGATGGGTGGATGGATGGATGGATGGATAGATAATGGATGGATGGACGGACGGATGGATGGATAAATGGATTAATAAATGGATGGATGGATAAATTGATGGATGGATGGATGGATGGATAAATTGATGGATGGATGGATGGATGGATGGACAAACAGACGAATGGATGGATGGATGGATGGATGGTGAATGGATTGATGGATTGATGGATAGATAATGGATATATATTGGATGGATGGATGGATGGATGGGCAGATGGATGGATGAAAGGATGGATAGATAATGAATGGATGGATGGATGGACGGACAGATGGATAATGGATGGATGGATGGACGGATGGATGGATGGATAAATGGATTAATAAATGGATGGATGGATGGATGGACAGAAAGACGAATTGATGGATGGATGGATAGATAATGGATGGATGGATGGATGGATAGATAATGAATAGATAATGGATGGATGGATGGATGGATGGATGGGCAGA
>NC_068281.1:2237673-2282673 GCF_025860055.1 Xyrauchen texanus
TTTCTATATTATTATTATTATTATTATTAGTTTTATTTTTGCTCTCATGTAATGTCATTGCTGTCTAGGAGAAACAACTAAGAAATTAAAGAGATCTCATTTGTGGTGATGTCATTCCGATTGGGCCAGTTTGCATTTTAGGCATTAGTAATTGGTTGTTGTCATATTGCTGTCCGTCTACTGCTGTCAGTATTATTGGACTTACCATAGAAGAGTGGATCAGTACTTTTCTTGCTCTTCACACTGAGGTTTGCCAGGAGAAATATAGCTGTAAGGACCGTTATGCCAATTGCCAAAATGACCTGTGGACTGAATGACAAAATATGTAAAGTCAGCAGATCTAATGATAATAATAATAATAATAAAATCAACAATTTAATATCAGTATTTGGATTAATCTCATGAAAACATGTCCAGGTCATATTACATCCCATAATAATAATAATAATAATAATAATAATAATAATAATAATAATAATAATAATAATAAAATCAACAAGAAAACATAATTTTATTTAATTTCAGTTTTTGGATTAATCTCATGAAATCATGTCCAGGTCATATTATATCCCATAATAATAATAATTTTTATTGTGCTTAACAAAAGCATAATTTAGCACTATTTTTGCATTTTGACATTATTTTCATGATCTCCACCAAAGAGAAGTAAAAAACAAGAATAGGTTTAGGTCCTAAAAATAAGCTTAATTTTCACAAATAAATACATTAATTAATTAATAATGATAATAAATAAAATGTTTCTTCTCATCAGATTCCTTTAATAAATTGATTAAGAAAGTAGTTTACACTTAAATAAAATCTATTTCATAACAAAATTCCATCAAATTGAATTAATAAAACTTAAATAAATAAATATATATAATTTTATTTTGTTTTGTTTTTTTTTTGTTAAAGATTACTCAATTAAATTCGATGGAATTTTGTTACGAAATACTTTATTATTATTATTATTATTATTATTATTATCATTATTATTTAACGGAGCTCTGATCAAAAGGCCTGATTGAACAGACGTTTGTTGCCCTCTCATGGTAAAATAAGGTCTTGAAAATATATGGCACACAAAACTCAAGATGTCTACATTTTAGATTTTGTGAGCTACAATAAAATTCACTCTTTTAAATAAAAATGTCAAATGTAATTCTTTAACATCAGTGATATTACTTATTTAACATGCATAACTGTAAAACAATGATATAGGAGGCACACTTACTCTTGTAAGCAGGACACGTGGTTCATTGTGTAAAGAACAAACGGTGCTGTGAGAGACAGAATTAAAACTCTGATCTCTGGAGGAAAATACATTTGTGTTGAACTAATACAAGCAATACAGCCTAATTAAATAAACTTTTTAAACTGAAAACATCCTATGAATAAAGTTTAAAGGAAGCTCTGTCTCTCTGTGTGTCTTCTGCTTTATTCAGCACGGATGATTGAATCAGCATGAAATCTCTTCTTCATCCAAAGTCCCCGGACTCTGAACTCTTACAGCCCAACACAGTGTAACCAGTGAACCGTGCAGTATTAAGACTCTCCACAGGGGGGCGCTGTTATGATGCGCTTCTAACTGGGGTTTTGACCTTTAATCAATATTTCCATGGAAACCATATTTCTTTTCTTCCCTTTTTAAATGGCTGTTTTCAGTAAAACATGTTAACAGGGCACCAATCGCAGTAGCATACAGTTGCTTTACTGTTTTACTCCTGATAATGTATTAAAATAATTATATTAATTAATTATATATATATATATATATATATATATATATATATATATATATATATATATATATATATATGTATATATTTTAGCTTTACTGTTTTTACTCCTGATAATGTATTAAAATAATTATATTATATATATATATATATATATATATATATATATATATATATATATATATATATATATATATATATATATATATTGTTTTTTATTTTATTTATTTATTTTTACTCCTATTAATGCATTAAAATAATTATATTAATATATATATATATATATATATATATATATATATATATATATATATATATATATATATACCTTTTTATCTAAAATGTTTTATCTAAATTTTTTAAAATATTTTTAATTATCTATTAATGCATTAACATAATTATATTAATTATATATATATCCATGTTACTCCGGGGGGATTGTCCCTGTAATAATTTCACTGTCACAACCTCAGTTCCTATAATACATCTATAACACATTTGTAATAGATCTATAATACACAAAATAGTCACACTCAGGACCTTCGGGACAAAAATGTCCCCATTGAAACCCATTAAAACTGCAATATTTGATCCGAGTGCCATTCGAGTATAAAATCATGATATTATGCTTTCATTCTGGAGCCAACGCTTCATAATACAATTGTTGTATATTTTCCCCAAATGGCGCCATTTTCCCTAATTTTTAGCCTATGGAGCAAATACAAGCTTTTCCCCTATTTTCTGTTTGCTGTATTACAGAGACCTTCAGGACAACTGAATAAATGATGCAGATAAAAGAGTGTTTTGTATGTGTGTATTGTGTGTGTGTGTGTGTGTGTGTGTGTGTGTGTGTGTGTGTGTGTGTGTGTGTGTGTGTGTGTGTGTGTGTGTAAAAACAACAGTGGCATTATATAAACAAACAGGCATTTAAAGGGTTAAAATCCTGAAAATTAATGATTATTTGTTAGTAGTAATAGTTATGATCAGGGCTGTTGGTAAAAAAAAAATCTATGGCTAAAAATTTAACAAGGGTTAAATGTATAAAATAAAAAATTACTTGAAAAATAAAACTTATAAACTTATAAATAATTATACATTTGTTTTACAGTACAAACTGCTCTATGATAATATGATTTCTCACGTCATGTAAATATGGGCTAAAAAGTTTTTAAATGGCAAAATATCAGCTTTAAAATAAAATATAACACAATAATTTTCAAATCAAATCTTTATTTACAAACAAAGGCAATGATAAAAAATATTCTTTCGTTTTTTCTAATTCACAAAATTGACCAATTGCCGCGCGTGTTGAGTGCGTGATGACGTCATTCCTCCTTCCTCAGCTCAAGATGGCGACGTCGACCAGGAAGTAGGTAAACAACCGAACAGGAGGAGAAAAATATGGATTACCCCTCAAATACACCCTAACCGATGAACACAAAGGCAGATTGAGTGGCCGTTAGTGGTCGTGGAGGGGTATCGAGGACAGGAGAGTTTAGTTATCGCGCGGTGAGTGACTTTTCTGTCAGGTTAGCATGTTAGCACAAGTCAAACAATAGATCAATAGAGTCAGTCATAAAAACACCCAGACAGCTGAGAAATTCACTATTAAATCATTTAAATTCATTCATTAAAAACATCCAAATGAACCGGGTGTCATGTTAAAATGATGCGCTTGTGAGTCCAGGGATATTTAGTTGGAGGTTTTCATGTTGACACGCTCAGTCAGAATTAATTTAGTTTTTTACCCTACATATTTAAGTGGTTAAATTTAAATATAATTTTTTTTTTTTTTTTTTTTTGGCTGAGTGGACATGAGGCATGTGTCATAGGGTGAGAATAATACATAATGACATATATACTTACGGTGTAATTCCTATTAAACATACACATACAGTTGAAATCAGAATTTTACATACACTTTGGTTGAAGTCATTAAAACTTTTTTTTATTTATTTTGTATTTTTTATAACCATTCCACTATAGTTTTGCCAAGTCGTTTAGGACATCTACTCTGTGCATGACATGAGTAATTTGTTTTCAGACAGATTGTTTTACTTTTAATTGGCTATATCACAATTCCAGTGGGTCAGAAGTTTACATACACTAACTGTGCCTTTAAGCAGCGTGGAAAATTATGTCAAGCCTTCAGGCAATTAGGCAATTTGATTCTGATAGAAGGTTTATCTCTGGATGTATTTTAAGATCTACCTTCAGTGCATCTTTGCTTGACATCATGTGAAAATCAAAAGAAATCAATCTTAGAAAAACGATTGTGGCCCTCCACAAGTCTGGCTCATCCTTGGGAGCAATTTCCAAATGCCTGAATGTGCCACGTTCATCTGTACAAACAATAGTACACAAGAATAAACACCATGTGACCACACAGTCATCATACCACTCAGGAAGGAGACGCATTCTGTCTCCTAGAGATGAAAGTAGTTTGGTGCTAAAAGTGCAAATCAATCCCAGAACAACAGCAAAGGACCTTGTGAAGATGCTGGAGGAAACAGGTGGACGAGTATCTAGATCCACAGCAAAACGAGTCCTATATGGACATCACCTGAAAGGCTGCTCAGCAAGGAAGAAGCCACTGCTCCAAAACCACCATAAAAAAAGCCAGACTACAGTTTGCAAGTGCACATGGGGACAAAGATCTTACTTTTTGGAGAAATGTCCTCTGGTCTGATGAAACAAAAATGTAACTGTTTGGTCATAATGACCATCGCTATGTTTGGAGGAAAAAGGGTGAAGAACAGCATCCCAACCGTGAAGCATGGGGGTGCAGCATCATGTTGTGGGGGTGCTTTGCTGCAAGAGGGACTGGAGCACTTCACTAAATAGATGGCATCATGAGGAAGGATATATAGAAGCAACATCTCAAGACATCAGCCAGGAAGTTAAAGCTCAGTACACATGGGTCTTCCAAATGGACAATGACCCCAAGTATACCTCCAAAATTGTGGAAAAATGGCTTAAGGACAACAAAGATCAAGGTGTTGGAGTGGACATCACAAAGCCTTGACCTCAATCTGACAATCTTAAATCTGTGGGCAGAACAGAAAAAGTGTGTTCGAGCAAGGAGGCCTACTCAGTTACACCAGTTCTGTCTGGAGGAATGGGACAACATTCCAGCAACTTATTGTGAGAAGCTTGTGGAAGGCTCCCCAAAACATTTGACCCAAGTTAAACAATTTAAAGGCAATCAAATACTACCAAAGTGTGTGTAAACTTCTGACCCACTGGGAATGTGATGAAAGAAATAAAAGCTGAAATAAATCATCCTCTACTATTATTCTGACATTTCACATTCTTAAAATAAAGTACTGATCCAAACTGACCTAAGACAGGGAATGTTTTCTACAAATTGTGAAAAACTGAGTTTAAATGTATTTGGCTAAGATGTATGTAAACTTCTGAGATCTGTGTAAATGGTCTGCACTTATATAACGCCTTTTTAAGCCTTAACGGTATTCAAAGCGCTTTACACTGCGTCTCATTCACCCATTCACACACACACACACACACACACACACATTCATACACCAATGGTGGTAGAGCTGCTATGTAAGGTGCTAGCCTGCCATTGGGAGCAACTTGGGGTTCAGTGTCTTGCCCAAGGACATTTCGGCATGAGGAGTCATGTGGGCCGGGATTCAAACCACCAACCCTGCGATTAATGGCCGACCCGCTCTACCACCTGAGCCACAGCCGCTCATATATGTGTGTCTATAGGCCTGGAAATGTCATTTCATTACTAGTATATGTAAATTTTAAATTCTAAAATAGTTCATCAAGTCATTGTAAGTGCTTGTGTACAGTAAACAAACAATAAAACAAAACAGTGTAACAAATTTAATCCATTGATGGTCTTATTGGAGACATTTGTGCCCTTTTCATAATCATGTAAATGTGTTGATTCCAAAGATTAGTGCCCGACACACAGAAGAAAACCCCGCCCTAGTAATATCAATGAAATTACATTGTTTAAAAAGTCCCTTTATAATAATCATGAACAACTGGACAACTTATGGAAAATCATTGGTCAAAACATTTTGTCTTAAAATTCTTTTCTCTGTCTCAGAAGTTGAACAATATGGTCATTATTTCTATGATTGTGGATATCTGCAGCCTGACTAGCCTCAATATTTGAAAACTTTACTTTTCTTTCTGTCTCTCTGTCAGAAATGGCTGGTGAATGATGGGGGTTTGACACGTGACCATGTTTCTGCTCTGATTCTGATGCCCAGTCTTGCCACGTCTGTTGTCATGGACACGGAGGACTATCTGCACCCTGAGGGCCCTCAGCTGGGGAGCCCGAATTTCAGCGCTCCCAGTCCTCCTCTAACAAGCTCCATGGAGGTACATACGGACCCTTGTGAATGAAGTTTCACATGACAAACTGCCCCAAGTCTGGCCTTAGACCCGTCAGGCTTCAATTGGGGTGCAGGGATATCAGTTTAGGAATAACCAGCCTGTTGGGAGTCTTATCTTCTCTGCCCTCTAATTTCATAGTCATGATGAAAATGTATTTTCTTAATCTGATGAAATCTACAGTTTTGAACTCTCTTCTTCATAATTATCACTCTGGTCAGGTCTTGAGCCTTGTTCAAAGTGGGAGGGACCCTGGAGTTCTTTGGTAGCCAATGGTAATCTTCTCTTTAGAAAGAGTTGTCTCACCTGGTTTATGGCTGTTTACGTGGTGAACTGTTATAACACAAATGGTTTTTACCATGTATGTGCACCGTTTCTGTTGGGTCTCACCAGAGTCGTTATAATGCAAGCACTGAGATGAAATATTTGGGTTGATGGGTAATATCTCTGTTGTACGGTGTTTCCAAGGGCCACTTCCTGTGTCAAATGTGCTGTTTGTTTCCTGTTTTCACAGAGTCAGCTGTATCCGTCAAACTCATGGGTACAAACCCAGTACAACCAGCACTATCCTATGCAATCTGAGAGGTGAGTGACACAGTCTGTCAGTCCTCACAACTTCTAAAAAACTCCTTCTTGCAGGTAAAGCACCTGTACATCTGTTTCAGGTGATTCACAATTGGATGGCAAATATCAATCAATCAATCAATCAATCAATTTGAATGCTGAAATTGAAGTTGATAATCTGATATGAAGAGGCTGGCTGTTCCACAGTTTCAGACCGGTAACTCTAAAAGCACGATCACCTTTTTTTTTTTAAAGTCTGGATCTAGGCACGATGCGTAAACCAAGGAAGTGGGACGTGCCAAATTTACAAAAACATTTAAAAAAGAGAGACAAAGGCCGGCATGGAGCGGCAGTGGGAGAGAGAGAGAGAAAAAAAACATACTCACCGGTTCTCCGATACGCCGTATAGGGTATACTAGAGGATGTGCGATGGCCAATACGAACAGTGAACCACCTGTTAGTCAAATAAGAGTGGAAACACTGTAATACTGAACCACGAAGGCCCATTGATATCTCTAGACAGGTTAACAGGACCTCATGGTCAACTAAATCAAATGCAGCACTCAGATATAGCCAAACTAAAGCCATGTATGTCCCAGAATCGGGTAAAGATGTCACATGAGACTTACACTGAAGTTTGCAGTGTAAATGCTAATCCATCCCGGACACCATCAAATGACTTGCTAGTCTTCCATTGCACTAAAACAAGGGTCTTAAACTTTATTGATAATGTGCAGTTTTCAACACCTGATCGAAGATGAAATAATCTGATATCCTCTCTGTGTGTATTTCTCAAGTCTCTCTCTCCTCTGATATATCAGGCAGCTCCAGTCTAACTCGTCCTCCGTGAATCTGGACCTGTCTGACATAGACATTCACGACCTCGTGAGGAATGGAGACTTCTCCCAGGTAAGTCGTGGATATCATGTCTTTCTGCTACGATAGCGCCCGAGGGCGGACTCCCTTTAACCGTCGGAAAATAATTAAAAACAAACATCGGATGTGTCTTTTGGCTATGCTGAATGTGACCCATATATTAAATATCAGATTCTGGTCTGGGGTGCGTTTCCCAAAAGCATCGCAAGCTTTATGAGATTGTAAATACCATTGGCGCCTATAGTTTATGCGCTCTACTTCGGCTTACGATGCATATAACACTCCCTGAGCATGTGGCATGTTCATCATTATAATATGAAACATTTATTAAATTGCATTTAAAAATGTAACTAGCTGTTTGTTTGTTTTTTTAAAGCCAGTAGAACACTTAATGCCTGTATATCTAATTAAATGTCAGCAATTGAAGGAGAAACGTTGTACTATTTTACTGACCAGAGTGTAATATTACTTAAGAGAGAAACACACTAAAATATTGCAGAATACACTGAAGTCTATGAAGTGAGTGATATTTATACGCGTAAAGGGTCATCACATGACTCGCGTCAGTGCTGCAGAATACATTGAAGTCTATGAAGTGAGTGATATTTATACGCGTAAAGGGTCATCACATGACTCGTGTCAGCGCTGTAGAATACACTGAAGTCTATGAAGTGAGTGATATTTATGCGTGTAAAGGGTCATCACATGACTCACGTCAGCGCTGTAGAATACATTGAAGTCTATGAAGCGAGTGATATTTATACGGGTAAAGGGTCATCACATGACTCACGTCAGCGCTGCAGAATACATTGAAGTCTATGAAGTGAGTGATGGTTATACGGGTAAAGGGTCATCACATGACTCACGTCAGTGCTGCAGAATACATTAAAGTCTATGAAGCGAGTGATATTTATACGTGTAAAGGGTCATCACATGACTCACGTCAGTGCTGCAGAATACATTGAAGTCTATGAAGTGAGTGATGTTTATACGGGTAAAGGGTCATCACATGACTCACGTCAGTGCTGCAGAATACATTGAAGTCTATGAAGTGAGTGATATTTATACGCGTAAAGGGTCATCACATGACTCGCGTCAGTGCTGCAGAATACATTGAAGTCTATGAAGTGAGTGATATTTATACACGTAAATCATCATCACATGGCTTGACTCACGAAACCAGATGTGGTGGAGTCAACATGTCGACGGTTGAGTGTGTGCTTTTGTATTTGCTGAGATGATGACGGAAAAATATGTTTGTATAATCTAACTCCGCCATGACAGTTGTTGATTAAAAAAATTAAATCCGCTGTAGCACCCGTACTTTCACGTACTTGCACTAAGTTATGAATTGAGTGCTCAGTCACAATGCAACGACACGTGAAATCGAGCTTTCATGGCACGATGCATCTGCATTCACGTATTTACGTAGCGTAAGTTTGGGCCTTAATTGTGGTCACACTCGAGAAAAGGCTTCATTTCCTGAATTCTCTTGATTAGGTAGCTCAGCGGTAAAGACGCTGACTATCACCCCTAGAGTTGTGAGTTCGAATCCAGGGTGTGCTGAGTGACTCCAGCCAGGTCTCCTAAGCAACCAACCCGGTTGCTAGGGAGGGTCGAGTCACATGGGGTAACCTCCTTGTGGTCGCTATAATGTGGTTCTCGCTCTCGGTGGGGTGCGTGGCGAGTTGTGTGTGGATGCCGCGGTGGATGACGTCTCCACGGCAACGCGCTCAACAATCTGGAAGATAACAGTAGATGGAACGGGCCTTTATTCGGTGTATGACTCCTAGTGTCCTTTAGCTTCGCCCACAGTTGAAGTTTACTATATAGTCGAGGATTTACTATATACGGCTACTTGTTATTTTGAAGTTACTTTAATCTCTCATTTTCTTTATTTCTTGTCTAGGATCTGTCAGGTATTGACGAGCTGTCCAACACGTCTCTGTTCTCCTCGCCGTCTGACACGCTGTCTGAGTATGCAGACCACTCGGGGTTTTGCATCGACAGTTTGGCACAGTTACCCACTGAGGGCACCACAGCACAGTTGTACTGGGATATACCCGGGCACAGTCAGAGACAACAGGTGTTTACACGGCACTGTACCACGTTAATCTCAAAATCCATCTTGAACAAAACATTGAAGTACTAAAAATTCATAATGGCTTACAGTTGAATCTTTCAGGGACTACATATTAGAGGAGTTCATTTAAAAATGTAAACAGTCATGATAAACCGAAAATGAGAGGTTCATCTTCCTCGAGTTCATTTGTGTGAGTGTTTCTGTATTAATATTCTTCAGCAGAATCTGGGGGCTTTTCCTGGTAGGCTGGATGACATAAGCGCGATCCAGTCCGCTTCAGTGGCAGGACTTAAGGTAGATTAGCGGTACCTTATTTCTCATCTAATTCTCTGGCCTGTATTTCATCACATTTCATCACTCCCTCCTCTTTCAATTTAACAGGCTGCTCCACGCCCGCAGGAGGAAGAGGAGGAGGCAGATGAGGAAGAAACGGAGGAGTTGGGGCACGTGGACACATATGCTGAATACAAGCCATCTAAATGTAAACAAACATGTTGTATCATATCATATATAAACCTACAAAATTGGGGTGGGCAGTATGACCAGAATCTTACCTTACGGTATGAGTAATCCTTTATCACGATAATGCTAAATATCATTGATTTTTGATAGTTCAGTAAGTTAAAGGAATGGTCCAGGTTTAATACATGTTAAGCTCAATCGACAGCATTTGCCGCATAACGTTGATTACCAAATAAATGGTTCGACTTGTCCCCTTTTTTTTTCTGGGTGACAGTTATGCACTTACAAAGGAAGTCATGTTATAAAAACTCACTGTTTCAAAAGTATAGCCACCAGACATAAACTATGACCATATACAGTATCATACTGCCCAGCCCTGGTACAGCACACATTCAACTTGATCTCTTATTTTGTGGTGCATCAGTGGCAAATAAACTGTTCGCATTTGGGCAGCTACTATTGGAATCTCTCACCCTGACATTGTGGTGGAGACCAACACACTGTCCAGTGTCCCTCCTCCAGACATCACATACACACTGTCCATTCCAGACAGCACCATTAACTCCGGTCAGCTGTCAGCTCTGCAGCTGGAGGCCATCACCTATGCCTGCCAGGTACTCTGCGCTCTTCTGTTTTTGTGCTCTTCAGTTTCAACCTTTCCCTTTTTGTGTTCTTCATTCTCAGCTGTTCTGTCTCTGTGCTCTTCCCTCACCGTGCTTTTCACTTTCAGCTTTTCCATTTCTTCTCTACCCTCTCTGCACTCTTCACTTCCAGCTGTTCTGTCTTTGTGCTCTTCCCTATCTGTGGTCTTCACTTTCAGCTTTTCAATCTCTGTGCTTTTCCCTTTATGTACCCTTCACTCGACCCTTCTGTCTTTGTGCTCTTCCCTCACCATGCTTTTCAATTTCAGCTTTTCCATTTCTTCTCTACCCTCTCTGAACTTTCAGCTCTTCTGCCTCTGTGCTCTTCCCTCGCTGTGCCCTTCACTTTTAGTTCTTCTGTCTCTCTGCCTTTTCCCTCTCTGCACTCTTCACTTCCAGCTCTTCTGTCTCAGTGCTCATCCCTCTCTGTGCTCTTCACTTTCAGCTTTTCTATCTCTGCACTCTTCACTTCCAGCTCTTCTGTCTTTGTGTTCTTCCTTATCTGTGGTCTTCACTTTTGGATCTTCTGTGTATCTTCCCTCTCTGTGCACTTCACTTTCAGCTTTTCCCTTTATGTGCTCTTCACTCGACCCTTCTGTCTCTGTGCTCTTCCCTCACCATGCTTTTCAATTTCAACTTTTCCATTTCTTCTCTACCCTCTCTGAACTTTCAGCTCTTCTGCCTCTGTGCTCTTCCCTCGCTGTGCCCTTCACTTGCAGCTTTTCTATCTCTGTGCTTTTCCCTTTATGTACTCTTCTGTCTCTGTGCTCTTCCCTCACCGTGCTTTTCACTTTCAGCTTTTCAGTTTCTTCTCTACCATCTCTGCGCTCTTCACTTCCAGCTCTTCTGTCTTTGTGTTCTTCCTTATCTGTGGTCTTCACTTTCAGCTTTTCAATCTCTGTGCTTTTCCCTTTATGATGTACCCTTCACTCGGGTTGAGTTAAGCTTTTCTGTCTTTGTGCTCTTCCCTCACCATGCTTTTCAATTTCAGCTTTTCCATTTCTTTTATACCCTCAATGCTCTCTTCACTTTTGGCACTCCTGCCTCTGTGCGCTTCCCTCGCTGTGCTCTTCACTTTCAGCTTTTCTATCTCTGCACTCGTCACTTCCAGCTGTTCTGTCTCAGTGCTCTTACCTCTCTGTGCTCTTCACTTTTAGTTCTTCTGTCTCTCTGACTTTCCCTCTCTGTGCCATTCACTTGCAGCTTTTCTATCTCTGTGCTTTTGCCTTTATGTACTCTTCCCTCACCATGCTTTTCACTTCCAGCTCTTCTGTCTTTTGAGCACTTCCTTATCTGTGGTCTTCACTTTTGGATCTTCTGTGTATCTTCCCTCATTGTGCACTTCACTTTCAGCTTTTCCCTTTATGTGCTCTTCACTTGACCCTTCTGTCTCTGTGCTCTTCCCTCTCTGTGCTCTTCACTTTCAGCTTTTCAATTTCTTTTCTACCCTTAATGCCCTCTTTACTTTTGGCACTTCTGCCTCTGTGCTCTTCCCTCTCTGTGCTCTTCACTTTCAGCTTTTCTATCTCTGTGCTTTTGCCTTTATGTACTCTTCTGTCTCTGTGCTCTTCCCTCACCGTGCTTTTCAATTTCTGCTTTTCCATTTCTTCTCTACCCTCTCTGTGCTCTTCACTTCCAGCTCTTCTGTCTCGGTGCTCATCCCTCGCTGTGCTCTTCACTTTCTGCTCTTCTGTCTCTACACTTCCTCTCTGTGACCTTTACTTTCGCTCTAATGTCTCAGTGCTCTTCCTTCTCTGTGGTCTTCACTTTTGGCTCTTTCCTTTTTTTCATTTCTCTCCGTGTTCTTTCCTTTCTCTGCTCTTCCCTCTGAGTGTGCTTCCTTTCCACTCAAATTATTATTTTTATTTTGTGTAAATGTTTGAGGTTGCATTTGTGGTTTTGTTCTTCAGCAACACGAGGTGATTCTTCAGAACGGCCAGCGAGCGGGGTTTCTGATTGGAGATGGAGCAGGTGTTGGGAAAGGCCGCACTGTGGCTGGAATCATACTGGAGAATTTCTTAAAGGGTCGGAAGAGAGCACTATGGTAAAGTTCACATCTCGATCATCCACATTCAATCAAACACGTCTGAATCACACGCAGACATGTGCTTTGAATAGCATGAAACATCTTCCTTAATATTTATAGTCAATGCTGAAGAGTCCGACATGAATTGCAACAACACAAATAACATTTATCACATAACAGATTGAGTTTCTAGAATTGTAACAGACTTTTGCTTCTCTGTTTTAGGTTCAGTGTCTCGAATGACCTGAAGTACGATGCTGAGCGAGATCTCAAAGACATTGACGCTCCCAACATCCCTGTTTTTGCTTTAAATAAGGTTTGAAATGTGAATGACCACTGCTGTATTGTAGACAATAGCCAATAGTCGTACCTGAAAAGGACGGTAAAAGTTGAACCCATTAAAAGAAGAACTGCTTCAACTGGAGTGGTGGTGGTGGCGGCGTGGTGGGCTAACCGGTAATCAGAAGGTTGCTGGTTCGACCCCCCACAGCCACCACCATTGTGTCCTTGAGTAAGGCACTTAACTCCAGGATGCTCCGGTGGGATTTTCCCTGTAATAAGGGCTCTGAAAGTCACTTTGGATAAAAACCGACAACTGTTTTGAGATATACGGCACATGGCTTGATTGTATGTTTGTCCTCTTTCGCACAGATTAAATACGGAGACACCGCTACCTCAGAGGGCGTTCTGTTCGCCACATACTCGGCGCTGATTGGAGAGAGCCAGGCGGGCGGCCAGCACCGCACCAGACTCAAACAGATCCTGGACTGGTGCAGAACCAACTTTGAAGGAGTCGTATCCTTCATTTCCAGTTCAATATGGGATTAGATGTTTTTTTTTTTCAAGTGTGTTTTAAGTATATCTTTGTTTATGTCTACCAAAAAAGATGAATCCGAGTGCTGTTGACCCTTGACTTTTAACCTCTGTCAGATTGTGTTTGACGAGTGCCATAAGGCAAAAAACGCGACTTCCACCAAGATGGGTAAAGCCGTGCTGGACTTGCAGAGTAAACTGCCCCGGGCGAGAGTGGTGTACGCTAGTGCCACAGGTGCGTTCGGAGCTTCTAGATATATTGTCTCGCAGTCTGCAGATAGAGCGATTTTATTTCCATGCTGAAAGTGTGCATGTTTGAGTCCAATATTACCCTGCATTTGGATCTACAAAAGAGTTGCATGGCTTGAAATCTCATCTTTGAGGATTACTCTCTTTCGCCATTAACATTCTTGTTCTCTAGGTGCTTCTGAGCCAAAGAACATGATCTACATGAGCCGGTTAGGGATCTGGGGGCAAGGAACACCGTTCAAGGCCTTTGATGACTTCCTGCACGCTATAGAGAAGAGGTTAGAGTTCATGATGGGTGGAGATCAGGGCTTTCATGTCATAACACAGCACATATATTAATGTCTTACGGTGTCTTTTTAATCTAACCACAAGGTCCAGATTTGATTGAATATCTTCATATGCATATTTTATATCTCTCATTGAAACGTTCAATTCTAACTGACTGTGTTTCAGGGGGGTTGGTGCCATGGAGATTGTCGCAATGGATATGAAAGTGAGTGGCATGTATATCGCACGGCAGCTGAGTTTTTCCGGCGTGTCTTTCCGTATTGAGGAGATATCACTGGATGAAGAGTTTAAACTGGTCTACAACAAAGCAGCTAGACTGGTGAGAGACACACATATGGATGAAAATTCTGTCATCACTGATTCACCCCGTGTGGTTCGAAACCTGTATGAAAGGAGATAATATGAAGAATGTACTGGTCACTCTTTTCCATGCAATTACAATGACGGTGGATTTGAAGTTTCGAGTCTTCAGAAAGGACGTCATAAAAGTAGTATATATTCGGGGACCCCCAGGGGGCCTCCTTAGCAACCAAATTGGCCCCGTTGCTAGGGAGGGTGGAGTCACATGGGGTAACCTCCTCGTGGTGGTGATTAGTGGTTCTCTCAATGGGGCGTGTGGTGAGTTGTGTGTGGATCGTGGAGAGTAGCATGAGCCTCCACATGCTGTGAGTCTCCTAAGCAACCAAATTGGCCCGGTTGCTAGGTAGGGTAGAGTCACATGGGGTAACCTCCTCGTGGTCGTGATTAGTGGTTCTCGCTCTCAATGGGGCGTGTGGTGAGTTGTGCGTGGATCGTGTAGAGTAGCATGAGCCTCCACATGCTGTGAGTCTCCGCGGTGTCATGCACAAATAGTCACGTGATAAGATGCGCGGATTGACGGTCTCAGAAGCGGAGGCAACCGAGACTTGTCCTCTGCCACCCGGATTGAGGCGAGTAACCGCGCCACCACGAGGACCTACTAAGTAGTGGGAATTGGGCATTCCAAATTGGGGAGAAAATGGGATAAAAAAAAAAACATTGCTCAATTATTGTGTAGGAAAAGATATGCTGTGCACGTACTGCAAAGTAGGCTAACGATTTTCCAGACAATTAGCGATGCACCGATATTCAAATTTTTGGCTGATCCAGGCCAATACCGTTTTTATTTTTTATTGTGGTTTTTATTTTATTTATTATTTTCTTTGCCAGGTACTCCCCTTATTTTGTCGTCAGATCAATCTTTTGCTCGGGAATTATGCTTTAAAAATGTACAGAGGTACAAACGCTAATTTATTGTTCTAACGATAAGTAATTTCCATTTAACGTGGATTGGATCCATTGAACAATATTTAAAGGGTTAGTTCACCCAAACATTACAATTATCCCATAATTGACTCACCCCCAAGCCATCCTCGACTTTCTTCTTTCAGCCAAACACAATCGGAGATATATTAAATATATTTAAAGCTTCCAAGCTTTATAATGGGAGTGAATGGTACC
This sequence comes from Xyrauchen texanus, assembly GCF_025860055.1. Lineage (NCBI taxonomy): Eukaryota > Metazoa > Chordata > Actinopteri > Cypriniformes > Catostomidae > Xyrauchen > Xyrauchen texanus. The sequence continues at coordinate 2,253,268 of NC_068281.1, forward strand.
TTAGATTTTGATCCCCAAAAAGTGCATCCATCCATCATAAAAGTGATCCATACGGCTCCAGAGGCCTTTGCCTTCTGAAGCGAAGCGATGCGTTTTTGTAAGAACAATATCCATATTAATATTTTTATAAACTATAATCACTGGCTTCCTGTTATGGCCGTTCACGAGAGTCGAGTTGCGGCTTATGACGTAGGCGTGGAAGCGACGATCGTTGAATACGTTTGAGCAAAACATCGTATCGTTACATCCCTAGTGTTAATCCGTCCTTTTTTGGAGCATGAAAGTTCTAGCGCACATGGAAAAGAGTGACCCGTACCAGTACGTCATTGGCCATTTCTCCTTTTGGGTACCACGGAATAAAGAAGGTCAGGTTGGGAACAACACCAGGGTGACTAAATAATGACATCGTAAACTATTCCTTTAACCGTACATTTTGCAACCTATTTAATCCCTGACTCTTTCTCTCTAGTGGGCAGAAGCTCTTGAGTTGTTTACCAGAGCGGCAGATGTTTTGGGTTTGGCGTCTCGTAAGTCTCTGTGGGGTCAGTTCTGGTCGTCCCATCAGAGGTTTTTTAAGTATCTCTGTATCGCTGCTAAAGTCCGTCGTCTTGTCGAACTTGCTCAGGAAGAGATGCAACGCGGCAAGGTGAGTCTGCAATTTACCCAAACAAGTGTTTCATCTGAAACCTCCCGCTCTGATATATCTTGCGTCTTGTTTTTGTTATAGTTTAGTTTTATTGGTCTCCTCCCTCTTTTCTGTGTCATTTCAAACAGTCTATCGTAATTGGCCTGCAGTCCACCGGAGAGGCTCGTACACGAGAGGTCCTGGACGAGAACGATGGACACCTGGACAGATTCGTCTCTGCTGCTGAGTGAGTCTCTTTAAATCCGAAGGCCTTGTATACACCTGCTTTAAGCATCCGTAACAAGCGGACTTCACTAAATACAGCTATAAACGGGCTACAGTGTGTTTTGTGATCCGATCACCACATTTTAAACGCATTTGGAGTTAGCCAGGATGTCTTTAGCACCAATTTTCTGGGGTGTCCATGTATTTAAAATAGAGAAACTTTAGACTTTAATATAAAGTCAGTCCTAAAGTTAGTCCTGCAAGGGTAGCTGATGATATTCTTTGCATTATATCTTTGTGGTTATGAGTCAGTTTAAGTGAACTGGATTTATTTTGGGGGGCGGGGTTTCCTCCTGCAGGGGTGTTTTCCAGTCCTTGGTACAAAAACACTTTCCAACCGAGAAACCCAAGAGAGAGAAAAGTGCATCGAGCAAAAGGAAACGTGAGTCTGTTATGTCATTATTCATCCAACCTCTGATTGGCCGGTCTGTGTGGGTTTGTGCTGCTGTCCCGCCTTTGTCTTTCTCAAACCCACCTCTTTGTGTTCTGAAGGAAAGCCCAGGAGCCGGCCTTCAAAATTTCCGAAGCACTGTGTGGGAGTGGGCGGAGTTATTAAAATCAGTGACGATTCGGACTCTGATTCAGATGAGATTGACAGCGAATCAAATTCCTCCCCTGAATCACTACAGGACAACGATGATGTCATCTTCGTCAATCACATCAACGGTCCAGCTGGTACGTCGACTACAAGCATTGACATTATAAAAGCATTTCCCTTTTGTTCAGACATGTTTTTATGCTATATCTGACTCAAATCCCTTTGGTTGTTTACAGTATGAACAGCATTAGGGCTGTGTATATACACTTATAATGGTGATGATTTTATTGTTGTCAAAAGTAGCGAATAAAAGTGTGCGCAAAACCTGTGCCGAATTTCAGGACTTGACCTGTGTGCACGTGCGCTCGCTTTGGACTGTGTGTGTGACATCACTGCGAGTATGTGCGTGTATTTGTGTGTGTGTGTGTGTGGTTTGGGGCAGTTGTGGAGAGAGTGGAGTGTTTTCCATACCTGGGCAGTGTGCTTATAACCAGCTCCGGTTTGACAGCAGAGGTCTCACTCCGAATCAGTCGAGCGGCATTATCTTTTCATCGGCTACCCGGTTTGTCGCTCCGCACGAAGCTTCAGGTATTCTTGGCCACGGTCATTCCCTCCCTTCTATATGCTTGCGAAATGTGGACCCCCCCAATGGAACATCCTGTGTTTAACCAGGCTGGATTGTGTGAGGAGCTCACAAGTCTTTGAAAGATGTGGACAAAGTCCCATCGGTGAGCTCCTCCAGCAGGCAAGTTTGCGTTGGCTGGGTCATGTAGCCCGCATGCCCTGCCACCGCATGCCTAAACAGCTTTTGTTCGGCCAGATAAAGGGGGCTAAGCGGGCGCAGCACGGGCTGGAGAAGAGATGGAGTGATGTGGTACAGGAGGATGTGGAGCTGAGTGGACTTGCCGATGACTGGTACCAGCGGTGTCAAGATCAGCCTCTTTGGAGGAGGCTTGTGAAGGACGCTACTGGCCAGTTGGAGGCAGTCGCCCTCCAACAGCAACGGAGGACAGCGGAGTGACGCTCCTGTGGCTAAAGCACAGCAAGTTGGCACAGTAGGTGGCACAGGTGGTGCATCAGCCGTCATCTCAGTCAGTCGACCCATGTCACCTGTTGGATCTGTCCTGTGACTTCATGCCAGCGGGTGTTCGACACTTCACGTGGCCTTAACGTGCACATAGCCTGGCACAAGCGTCGTGGTGATGTCACCGCCACTTAGTGGCGAATGGTGGTTGTTGTTGTTTATGTGGTTGGGTCCCTTTCGTTTTGTACCTGCCCCATTCAATGGTGTACAATGTAAAAATCGCACAGCTGACTAGCGCTAGCAAGCGTTACTTTGCATATAAAATATTAATGAACAATGTGATATCTCAGCAGCAGGCCGCTGCTGAATGTATATAGGAGAAACACTGAACTATATCGTAAAATGTAATATTTACTGTAGGTATAATAATATGAAAAATAAGGAATATAAATAAATACAAACAATAAAAATTAAACAATATAGCCAATAGTGCCACCAAATGGCATTGCAAAAATAACCACGCAATATTTTTTTCTAAATATGCCCCGCCTGCTGTTGGTCACACAAAGAGATAGTCCTCATGGTGGCGCGGTTACTCGCCTCAATCCGGGTGGTGGAGGACGAGTCTCAGTTGTCTCCGTTTTTGAGACCGCCAATCCGCGCATCTGATCACGTGACTCGTTGTGCATGACACCGCGGAGACTCACAGCATGTGGAGGCTCATGCTACTCTCCACGATCCACACACAACTCACCACATGCCCCATTGAGAGGGAGAACCACTAATCACCACCACGAGGAGGTTACCCCATGTGACTCTACCCAATTTGGTTGCTAAGGAGACCTGACTGGAGTCACTCAGCACGCCCTGGATTCAAACTCACGACTCCAGGTGTGATAGTCAGCGTCAATTCTCGCCGAGCTACCCAGGATATATGATTATTAAACTGCAAAATGCTGCGATTAAAGACAGATAAACACGTCTGTCTGTGCATCAGAATAATAGAGAAATACGCTGTTCTATGCACGCTCTTGGCTCACAGGCTCGTGTTTTGTGCGCTTTTACAGCAGTTCACATGCACTGTGAAAGAAAGGTACTGCTGATTCAAGCATTCCCACAATTCCAAACATTAGTAACCACTACAAGTTATTGTAAATACCTTCAAGAGTGACACAGTAGAACAGCAAAGGAGATGATTATTTCACCAGATGTGGAACATTGTACAAACTGTAATTTCAGTGTCAAAATAAAAGCTCCAGGTGAAGTTGAAGTAAATTGGAACGAATATATCATTGTATATAAAATATAAATATAAAAGTCCATATCAATGAAAACTATTAACTCTCATTTTCTCTTGTGTTCATTTAGTAAACTGCTGGGAAACGTGCATTTTATTATTTTTAAGTCAATTTTTATTCAGTACCTTTTTGTACTTTTTTCAAAAGTATTGAATCTCCTTGGCTACAATGGCTGTTTGGACAAAATAATATTTCCTCTGTTTTTTGTTTTTTTATCGACCTTTTTAAGCCATTTCAGAGCAAATACATAATTATACAGGACTGTGCAGACGTTTTAGGCACTTGTGAAAAAGGTTGCATAGTGAGGATGTCTTCAAATAGTTTTCATTGATCACTTTATGTCATACAAAGTCCAGTAAACATAAAAAAACGACATCAATATTCGGTGTGACCACCTTTGCCTTTAAAACAGCCACCTGGACAGATACACCCGGACACAGTTTGTCTTGGTCGTTGGTAGATCAGATGTTCAAGCTTCTTGTAGAATTCGTCTATTTCGGCTGTCTCAGTTGCTCCTGTCTCTTTATGTAATCTCAGGCTGACACTATGTTCAGTGGGGGCCATGACATCTGTTGCACTATTCTAGTCTTTGGTATGTTTGTGAGTCTAAATTTTATATTTCCTGTTGACACACTAAAGCTGAAGACATAAATAACCATCTTAAGACAAATGCTTTTGTGAAACATTGTATGTGCGTAAGACTTTTGCACAGTACTGTATGGTGTGGTGGTGGTGTAGTGGGCTAAAGCACATAACTGGTAATCAGGAGGTTGCTGGTTCGACCCTCACGGCCACCACCATTGTGTCCTTGAGTAAGGCACTTAACTCCAGGATGCTCCGGGGGGATTTTCTCTGTAATAAGTGCACTGTAAGTCGCTTTGGATACTTACTTCGTGTAGTCTGGAGGATAGCTGGGATGATGGTGATTAATGCGCAGTACTGAAGTCCAAAAAAGGATCCTTGCACATGTCCCTGGACTGTACAGATGTTGCAGGATACGATGCAATCCCATGTTGAATGCATCCTCCACAGACCTGTTTATTCTAAGAAAATTGAATTCACTCACTCATTCTCTCGCAGTCCAGGTACGGCTCATGCTTATTAAATCACAGCTCATTTCAGTCTAGACGGTGAAACCACACAGGAGTGATTAAGGCCTATTCGCATCTTTATCTGCTGAAGTAAGCCTGTGTGTGTGTGTGTGTGTGTGTGTGTGTGTGTGTGTGTGTGTGTGTGTGTGTTTATTCTCAGCTAAACTAGAGGAGCTGAAGCAGAGGCTGCTGGGTAAAATAGCAGAGCTGGGGAGAGAGCTTCCACTAAACACACTTGATGAGCTGATTGACCGGTTTGGAGGACCAGAGAAGGTGTCAGAGGTGAGGAATCCCTCAAAATAATGTATATCATTAAAACCATTGTTTAATGTTTTTATAATGTAATATATTTTGCTGACAGTCACCAGTAAAGTTTAAATATACTGTAAACGGTATGTATATACTGTGTGTATACAGTGATGTGAAAAAGTATTTGCCCCCATCCTGATTTCTTCTGTTTTTGTGTGTATCTCTTACTAAATTGTTTCCGAAATTAAAGCAAAATATAACGTAAAACAATCTGAGTAAACACAAAATACAGTTTTTTAAAATTATAATGTTATTTATTGAAGCAAAAAAGTTATCCAATACCAACTGGGCCTGTGTGAAAAAGTATTTGCCCCCTTAGTAACTATATCCCCAAATCTATGTAACTGCATTCATAATGGGGTTCCGCTGGACTTGACACACCCAGACCTGATTACTGCCAGCCCTGCATGAAGTTGGCTAAAAGGCCTCACTCAGTAAGTAGCACACAATGCCAAGGTCGGAAGAAATTCCAGAAGTCATGAGGAGAAAGCGTGATTGACATGCATCAGTCTGGGACGGGTTACAAAACTATTTCAAAGGCTCTGGGACTCCAAAGACCCACATTGAGAGACATTATCTCCAAATGGAGAATGCTCGGCACAGTCGGGAACCATCCCAGAAGTGGCCATCCTTCCAAAATTCCTCCAAGAGCACAGTGACGACTCATCCAGGAAGTCACAGAAAAGCCAAGGACAACATCCAAGGAGCTGCAGGCGTCTCTCGCATCACTAAAGGTCACTGTTCATGACCCCACTATCAGAAATACACCGGGCAAAAATGCCATCCATGGAAGAGTGGTGAGGAGAAATCCACTGAAGTACATTAAAGCTTTTCTGAATTTTGCTAAAACACCTTTATGATCCTCTTTATGGTCAAGCGTGATGATGGTCATGTGATGATATGAATTCTGCGCTCTACCTGAAAATCCTAAAGGAGAACGTCCCGTCATCAGTCCGTGAGTTGAAGCTCAAGCACAACTAATGATCCAAAGCACAGGAGTAAGTCCACCTCTGAATGACTCAAAAGAAGTTAAATGAACATTTTGGAGTGGCCTAGTCAAAGTCCTGATTGAACCTGATTGAGATGCTGTGGCAGGACCTCACTGCAAATAATTATTTTCAAGATAAGAATTTTTGTCTTGTCTTCCAGTAAAAATATCTAAACATTCTTAAAATGTGATTCATTTACTTGACAAGCAAACTGGCATAAGATTTTTAGTCTTGTTTTGAGAGAAATCTAATTAAATGTAATTATTCTTACCCCATTGGCAGATTTTTTTTTCTAGTTGCATTTCTGGTGTAACTGCGCGATTGCATACAAAGTCAATGCAAAGAGGCAAATAGGTGCCAGGCGGCATGAATGACGCGACTCCAATGCGCAAAATCGCTTCATTCGCTTGACACGCTGTCGCGAAAGCCTATCAGTATTGAGATTGTCCGGTTGTCACTGATGTACTGATGCAGTAGCAGAAGAAATCTGGAAAAATGGATGAATAAATTGTTGTAGCGGTGTGTGGGCACCGGTCATACATGTACAGAGACCGGACGAAGAAAGACATCACTTGGAGGAAAGTGAGCGAGGAATTTGGACTACCTGGTAAGTTCTGAAAATATGCGCGTTTACTTGAATCCAGCTATTGGTGGAGCTTTACGTTTAAGTCGTAGAAGCCCCTCCTCCTGTCCTTTTCCGGAAGAGAAGTGGGAATACTCGCGGGTTCGCGAGGATGAAGGACGAGGCTGTTTTTGGAGGCTCCTTATATAGTATACAGTACTATTACATAATTGCCTCTCCTGTTTCACATCGCCTTGTTATTTCAACTCGTCAAATTGTTATTAATATTTTTTTTCTCCCCTTTTTCCTCCCCAATCTGGAATGCCCAATTCCCAATGTGCTCTAAGTCCTCGTGGCGGCGTAGTGACTCGCCTCAATCCGGGTGGCGGAGCACGAATCTCCGTTGCCTCCGCGTCTGAGACCGTCAATCCACGCATCTTATCACGTGGCTTGTTGAGTGCGTTACCGTGGAGACGTAGCGCGTGTGGAGTAGCTTCATACTATTCTCTGCGGCATCCACGCACAACTCACCACACGCCCGACCGAGAGCGAGAACCACATTATAGTGACCACGAGGAGGTTACCCCATGTGACTCTTGACCCTCCCTAGCAACCAGGCCAATTTGGTTGCTAAGGAGACCTGGCTGGAGTCACTCGGCACGCCCTGGATTCCAACTCGCGACTCGGGGGTGGTAGCCCTCTGAGCTACCCAGGCCACCCGATTTTAGCATTTTTTAAAAGAATTTTTAGGCCGATTTGTTTGTGGTTATCAATATTATGCCACAAATGCTGTCGATTGAGCTTCACTTTTATTGAACCCGGAACGTTCCTTTTAAAATCCAAGGGTCCACTTACTTTTTCCACAGCACCGTGAATGTTTAATGGGATGTGGTCAAAAAAGAAATGAAAGATTATAAATGTTTGATGAGATGAAATTTTTCAATTCCAAAGGGTTCACTTACTTTTTCTTGCCACTATATCTGTAACCTATCTGTTGTATGTAAACGCAAGTACAACATTAAGTGTGTGTGTGTGTGTGTGTGTGTGTGTGTGTGTGTGGAGCGCAGATGACAGGCCGCAAGGGACGTGTGGTGCGTCGTCCTGACGGTAGTGTAAGATACGAGACCAGAGCGGAACAAGGCCTCACCATCGATCACGTCAACATCCGAGAGAAAGAGCGATTTATGTCAGGAGATAAGGTAAAGAACGCCCAAAGTGATCTTTTAATCACCGCTCATGTTGTTCCAAAGCTCTGTTCAGAATCTAATGCAGCAACGTCTTTTTCTTTCAGTTGATAGCGATCATCTCTGAGGCGGCTAGCTCTGGAATCTCTCTTCAGGCGGATAAACGTGTTCAGAACCGCAGGAGAAGAGTTCACATGACCTTAGAGCTGCCGTGGAGCGCCGACCGCGCCATCCAGCAGTTTGGTGAGTGTCTGTCTGCTTGTGACCGTGTGTTTGAGAGAAGCTGTTGTGGTTTTGTAATGTTGTGGCTGTGTGTATTATCAGGTCGAACACATCGTTCGAATCAAGTCACAGCTCCTGAGTATATCTTCCTCATATCTGAGCTCGCCGGAGAGAGACGCTTCGCATCTATCGTTGCCAAGAGACTGGAGAGTCTGGTAATGTCATGTACACTTTTTCCCAATGTGACGTACACTAGCACATATACATGAACTTGCAAAATAATTTTTGGTTTGTTTTATGAGGTTTGGCCTGTTATTTTAACCTGTTGATATGCAATCGCCTGCACGCATTAAATGCTTACATTTAATATATAATTTACCATCTATAAATGTAATTAATGTTAACATTATACATCAAAGGTCAAAGGGTTCAACATTGATCTCCGATCTCTGTTTCACGATAGCAATCCTCCAGAAACAGCAATTGAGTTACTTGTGTCAGGAGTACAAATGAACACATGCGATATCAAAACGGGACTTTTATTATGAAAACACGATCGCCAGATGAATCCAGTTCAACACACTTGGGTCAGTTGTCCATGACAAGCGTTCATTAAAAACATCCAATAGCACTTTTTGTCCATAAAAGTGATAAATGTGAGAAATATTGATATATTCTCCGTTGTTTACATGAGATCTCGCCTTCCTCATCGTTCTTCAACAAACTGCAATCTGAGCAGCATTCATGTTGTAAAACTGTTTATGATCTGATATATTATATGACAAATGAGGGCATTCAAATAATGTGTGTGAAAGTGAAGAAATTAAAACATAAATATTGTATTATTGCATAATTTTTAAGTAATATTACACGAGCAAGAGTGTGATATGGCCCTATATCAGCACTGTAGGTATTCACAGCAGTGCTGATATAGGGCCATATAGCACGATATATTATATTGTCTCATAAACTAAACCAGCCCGTCTCTAAAGTCTATTTATAAAAATGTGGCGTAGTTTTATTCATAATAGTCGAGCAGTGCCGTCAGATTTAGTGTCGTCTTGAGAGGCGGAGCTTAATTTTACTGTGAACACTTCCAGAGATTTTACAGAGATTAAAGCTGCAGGAACTCATTTATTATTAAATCATCTTCAGATTAGAAACGTCACTTCTTCAGACTCGTGACTTTGAGAACATTGTATTTCTGGATTGTCTTGACACTTTTATTATTGTTGTTTTAGATTATAAAAACATGTTCAGCACAAAATATTTCCATTACTATAAACTTCAGCTTCTCTAACTTTAATAAATAACAACAAATATTAATTGTGAAACTTGTGAAATAAACCCCAAAGTGTCTTCTTTCAAAAGATGACCACAACTGTGTCCAAACTCCAAACGGTCCCGTTAATACAACCATTTCAGTTCAGGTCATTTTCATGCTTTGTGCTCAATAAGGGGGCGTTCATCAACAGGTTAAATGTTAAATGTGTGTTGTGTTCTTCAGGGTGCGTTGACACACGGAGACAGACGGGCCACTGAATCCAGAGATCTGAGCCAGTACAACTTTGAGAACAAAGTAGGAGCTTGTTCCTCAGTAACCTCTTAAAATGTTTAAATGAACCTGTGTATTGACAATATGCCTGTGCTTTTCTCAGTACGGCACCAAGGCACTGGACAAAATCACTAAAGCTGTTCTAGGACACATCGACAACAAAGTTCCTCCACCGAAGGGCTACCCAGGAGGAGACATCATGTTCTTCAGAGGTATTTGATATCTGATGAGGAGGAACTAACTGACAAATGAAGGCATCGATGGGATGTTTCTGTGCTGATTTTAACATTCATGTGCGTGTTTGTCAGATATGAAGAAGGGCATGATCGATGTTGGGATCTTCTGTAAGGAGCCGCGCTTCGGACTAAACACAGAGAAAGGTACGTTTTGAAAATATGCTCATCCTAGAAGAGGTGTAACGTTTATAAATGCAATCGATCTAGACTAAAAAAAAATGAACATTGTGTTTAATTTTTAATTTCACCTACTAATTTGATTCTTTCTGTTCCCAGACTGCAGCATCACCAAATTTCTTAACCGTATTTTGGGTTTAGAGGTTTACCAGCAGAACTCTCTGTTCCAGTACTTCACCGATAACTTCGACTACCTGATCGATAAAGACAAAAAAGAGGGGAAATACGACATGGGAATATTAGGTGAGGAATCTGAATCTGTGAACTCCGCTCTAAAACCAATTCAAGTTAAGCTCAGCTGACAGGATTTGTAGGATAAGCACTAAAATTCATGAACTGACCATAAAATATCAGCCATCTTATTTTGAGATGTGTTGTGTGTTCAGATCTTGCTCCTGGTAATGATGAGATTCACGAGGAAACGCAGGAGAAGTTTCTAACTCCAGGAAACCCTCAGGAAGGACAGGTCATGCTTTATAAGGTACGTGTGCACTTCACGGGCGCCTTTATTGCAGCACTGCAATTAACCCAGACGCCATACTGGACGAAAGTCATGAGAGAGACTCCGTCTGTCCTGGGGGGTCTGTCTCGTGCATCCTCACGCATTTAAATCCCAATCGAATGATATTGTGTTTTGAGATTTGTCCACTTCAACCACGTTCGGAGGTGGTCAAAAAGGCATGTGACCACGTTGAGCTCGCAGCATTCAAACGGACGCCTGTGTGCCTGTCAATCAACCTATGAACCTAAAACAAGAGTTTAAAGCATGGTCAGTTGTTACGATGTAAGACGCTGTCTTGTGTCTGTTTTCAGATCAGTGTAGATCGGGGAATGCCCTGGGAAGAGGCGTGCAGTAAAGCCGAGAAACTCTCCGGAGATTACGAAGGGTTTTACCTCTCGAATAAGGTACACACACCACATCTCGTTGTGTTTTAGCAATCGTTCTGTGAAGAAATCCTCCAGTTGACAGAATGTTGCAAAGTACCTGCCATCTTTGGGTAATCTGTCACCCTGTGTGTGTGTGTTCAGTTGCGCGGGAGCCAGCCGTGTGTCCTGCTCGCCGAACAGGGTCGCGGCCGGAACCTCATCCTTTATAAGCCCAACATCGGCAAACAGGCTCACCCCGAGAATCTCGACAACCTGCTTCTGAGATACAACAAGGTGAGACATCACCATCACACATAGCCTGATGACAGACAGACAGACATAATCAACACTGTCCTCTCATGTTGTATGCAGAGCACTTGTTGTATGGTGACACCCAGTGGTAGAAACACAATATGACAATGTGTTGGGAAATTAAATTGTTGTGATTTTCCTTGTCAAAGGTAACACCTGAGGAAGCAAAGGACTGCTGGGAGAGTCAGTTTCACTTTTCCTTCACTAACTGCACACATGCCAACTGGTGAGTGACATCCACAGTGCAGAAAGACCAGTGTGGTCCGTTTCACAAGCAAAAGACACTTTTGAGCCAGTTCTTTCAATTAATAGTTTAATGAACTCTGGAATCAGTCTGATGAAATCTTCAACGAATGACTCAAAGCAGTTGATGAATTAACATATGATTCACTGAACAGAAGTTAACATTAATTTCAAAAATGAAGCAAGAGCTTTTGTATACTGTACTTAAAAAAGGCGGACCTACACAATATTAGGCAGGTGGTTGTAACTGAGTCAGGTTTGTAGGCCCAATGTTCTATTGGATTGAGGTCAGGGCTTTGTGATGCCACTCCAACACCTTGACTTTATTGTCCTCAAGCCATTTTGCCACAACTTTGGAGGTATACTTGGGGTCATTGTCCATTTGGAAGACCCATTTGTACTGAGCTTTAACTTCCTGTCTGATGTCTTGAGATGTTGCTTCTATATATCCTTATAATTTTCCTTCCTCATGTTGCCATCTATTTTGTGAAGTGCAACAGTCCCTCCTGCAGCAAAGCACCCCCACAACATGATGCTGCACCCCCATGCTTCACAGTTGGGATGGTGTTCTCCGGCTTGCAAGCCTCACCCTTTTTCCTCCAAACATAACGATGGTCATTATGACCAAACTGTTACATTTTTGTTTCATCAGACCAGAGAACATTTCTCCAAAAAGATCTTTGTCCCCATGTGCACTTGCAAACTGTAGTCTGGCTTTTTTATGATGATTTTGGAGCAGTGGCTTCTTCATTGCTGAGCAGCCTTTCAGGTGATGTCAATATAGGACTTGTTTTGCTGTGGATCTAGATACTCGTCTACCTGTTTCCTCCAGCATCTTCACAAGGTCCTTTGCTGTTGTTCTGGGATTGATTTGCACTTTTCCCACAAACTACGTTCATCTCTAGGAGACAGAATGCGTCTCCTTCCTGAGTGGTATGATGGCTGTGTGGTCACATGGTGTTTATACTTGAGTACTATTGTATGTACAGATGAACGTGGCACCTTCATGTGTTTGGAAATTGCTCCCAAGGATGAACCAGAATTGTGGAGGTCCAGAATTGTTTTTCTGAGGTCTTAGCTGATTTCTTTTTTCAATGATGTCAAGCAAAGAGGCACTGAGTTTGAAGGTAGACCTTAAAATACATCCATAGGTACACCTTCAATTAGCCTATCAGAAGCTAATTACCTAAAGGCTTGACATGAGGCCCAGTTAACTCGGTGTATGTAATCTTCTGGAATTGTGATATAATTGTTACAATTATATAAACTATAATTGTTGCTATAGTTTGCTAATATGAAATCTGTGGAGTGGTTAAAGAAATTAGTTTTACTGACTGCAACCTCAGTGCATTGAAACATCTGACTTCATCTGTATGTTGATTGACCATATGTGTTGTGTCCTTTTCTTATAGGAATGGTAAGTGTAAGCAAAACGAGCAGGGACAGGAGTGTTTTCTTGGAATGCGTCTCAGGCAGTATCACATGCTGTGTGGAGCACTGCTCAGGGTATGGAAACGAGTGTCCGATATCGTCTCTGATGTCACTTGCTCCAGCATCCTACAGATCGTACGACTCAAAACCAAACAAAACAGCAAACAAGTCGGTGAGTTTTCATACATGCATTGTATCATGAGGTCATATTACTCATTCACTGACAGGGCTATGATAGCCATGGAAAATATCTGTTAATTGACCACTCTCCACTGACTTTCTTGTGTGTTTCTTAGGTATTAAAATCCCTGAGAACTGTGTCTCCCGTGTGCGTGCTGAGCTCTCTCGAATGGACGAGGAGGTGAAGAAGGCCCGGCGAAAGAGAGAACAGCTTGCTAATGATCAACGTGCTCGTGTACGGCAAGAGATGCTGGCCAAGATCATCAATGCCCGCAAACTGTGCGCCAACCCTCCCCTCGCTCTTCCAAACCACCTTCTCTACCCACGGTCCCTCCTCCACCCTGCAATGATGCCCAAGAGCGAACCTGTCACTGAAGTCCTGGACCTGACCATCAGCCCATGTCCCTCACCGGACATCAACACACCACAGGACGCAGGAATCAGCCTAAACAGCGTGTCTCTTAATGGAGGGATTGTGGGCGGGAGGGGTCGCCCAGGCGTGGTTGCTCCAGAGACCTTTGGCCTTGAAGATTTGATCTCTCAGGAGCAGCAGAGGCACAAGCAGGTCACGTTGAACTCCAACTTGCACGTATCGTCATCTTCCAACGTCTTGCGACAGCCACAGCAACACGTTCACACCCTCAAGCAGAATCATTCGTCACTAGGCGTGTTGACGCAGCAGCAGAACAGCTCTCGGTTGCAGCAGGACGTTCAGGCATCTGCGCGGTACAGTACGCTTCTGTCGCAACTGCACGGAGGGCAGGACAAAACGCGCATGCTGCGACTTCTCTCGCAGATGCGGCCGCAGACTGGTGCATCATCACCATCTACACGCGTAGCGCTGCCCTCACAGCGAAGCAGTCAACATGCTAATATGCTGACACACAAATCTAATGCACTTGCACATTCGTTCGGAAACCATGCACAGCGACAACAGCTGCAGGTGCATGCAAGTGAACACAGGCAAGTTTCTCTCAGCAGAGCGCTGCAGTCACAGTCGCAATCCCTTCAGTCGCAACCCCTGCAGTTACAGTCGCAATTCCTGCAGTCCCAACCCCTTCATTCCCAGTCGCAATCCCTACAGACGCAACCCCTGCAGTCGCAATCCTTACAGACGCAACCCCTGCAGTTACAGTCGCAATTCCTGCAGTCGCAACCCCTGCAGTCACAGTCGCAACCCCTTCAATCACAGTCGCAACCCCTGCAGTCACAGTCGCAATCCCTACAATCGCGACCCCTGCAGTCACGGTTGCAATCCCTGCAGTCGCAACCCCTGCAGTCACAGCCGCAACCCCTGCAGTCACAGCCGCAACCCCTGCAGTCACAGTCGCAATCCCTACAGTCGCAACCCCATCAGTCACGGTTGCAATCCATGCAGTCGCAACCCCTGCAGTCACAGTCGCAATCCCTACAATCACGACCTCTGCAGTCACAGTCGCAATCCCTGCAGTCGCAACCCTTGCAGTCTCAGTTGCAATCCTTGCAGTCACAGTCACAAATCCTGCAGTTGCAATCCCTACAGTCGCAACCCCATCAGTCACAGTCGCAATCCCTACAGTCGCAACCCCATCAGTCACGGTTGCAATCCCTGCAGTCGCAACCCCTGCAGTCACAGTCGCAATCCCTACAATCACAACCTCTGCAGTCTCAGTCGCAATCCCTGCAGACACAGTCGCAATCCCTACAGTCACAGTCGCAATCCCTGCAGTCACAGTCGCAATCCCTACAGTCGCAACCCCATCAGTCACAGTCGCAATCCCTACAGACGCAACCCCTGCAGTCACAGTCGCAATCCCTGCAGTCGCAACCCCATCAGTCACAGTCGCAATCGCATACAGTAAGCAGTCATTCTGCTTCAAAAATTGCGATCAGTCGAAACAATGACTTTGATTTCGGTGCTTTGGACTTTAGTTGCCCTTCACCAGTTTCGCAATTGCAGTACCCATTTATCTCTCAAGCCTTGCCATCCTCCACCCCGCCTCCTTTTCCCTCTTCCCTCTTCGCATCGGCTCCTCCAAACTCCTCCCTTTCGGACTCTAGCTCCTCCTCCTCACACTTCACACCATCTTCCTCGTCGTCTGAACAGTCACATCTTCTGTTACCCAACGGCCACTGCAGTATGGATGACCTCGTTGTGCACGAAACGCTGGATCACATGATCCACGGAACGCCCCCGGACCACCGCCAATCCGTAATCCAGTTTAGATCAATGGACTGGGACACCACCTAGAGGCTGCTGATTGAAAACTCTGGTGGGCACGGTCTGTTAGCTGCCACTGTATCCGCACACACTTCAATATTCTCGATTCGTTACGTTTTGACATGCGTCTCAGCTAGGTCTCCGCTCACCCGGTTGGCACGTTCGGGAAGACTTTGTCTTTTTTTTGCATCGTTTTCCCCAAGTCGTTCTCAGTCCATAAGCTAGTCGCGTTTGGTTCGTTACGTTCAGTGATGACAAATATTGGCGCACTTGAAATCTATCCAGTTTTTATTTGCCCTATAGGAAGCAATAGGGCTTACCCACCCACCATTTCACATTAGGAAGCTCAAACAACGATGACATTGAGGTAAAAGAAATGCTTATTTATTAAAACATATACGTACACTTTAGTCTGTTGATCTGTTTTTCTGACCTGCTTTTTCGTCATAGGGAATTTGTGTTTTGGAATAAATGCCTTCTGTTGAATCAGTGCCTTTAAATCCTTCAGATGCAGTCGTGTGTGTGTGTGTGTGTGTGTGTGTGTGTGTGTGTGTGTGTGTGTGTGTGTGTGTGTGTGTGTGTGTGTGTGTGTGTGTGTGTTTGTGTGTGTGTGCGCGCGCGTGTATATAAAGTATATAAATATATATATTTCTAGAAATAGTAGTGCTATATTATTTATTTCTGTGCTGCTTCGCAGGAGGCGTACCGACCCGATCAGACGATTTGAAACTGCTGTTTGAACCCGTAGCCCTGTGAATATCTCATTTCTATTTTCTTTCTACATTTCAATAAACGCAGGGACAGAGTCGTTCACGATATCTCCGCTATAACGTTAGAAGTCGCGCAGAACAGACGGCTAATTTCTCAGGTATAGTGTAGACTCATCACTGTCCAAACAAATGATTATTTTATGAAAACTAATACGGATGAAACTTTGTGAGCGTTTGTTAATCGGAAGCCAAATCATTTATTCGTAGATCTTAAAATAACTTTAACGAAACCACTGGAGCTCGCATTGAGACGTCATTGTGCAGCGAGAGTGAAACTCAGCAATAAAAACCAAAACGAATGATTATATATGAATTACAGAGCGCCCCGTGAACAACCTGAGAGGCTTAGTGATATTTTTTTTAATTGTGTTTTTTATTATATTTGCGTAGAATCCGAAAACGGATTTGTTTATGAGATTGTTTTGTTCGTATGAGGTCACTGTTTTTACTTTTGGTCCTGTATTCTCGTGTAGTTGGAATGAAAACAAATGTATTGATGTCTTTGAAATTGCTGTTCGTATTATTATTATTATTATTGTTATTAATACTAATTTTATTGTTGCTATTTATATCCAAGGGACATTTTAGTAGAGGTAGTTTTTGGTTATTATAATCAAATGAATAAAACACTTTTTAAATGCCTTGTCAGGGTTTTATTTTACTTTCTTGCTCCCAAAATACAGAATCAGAACCTGCAACCTGCCATTAAATCGACTGCACTGCCCGAAACTGATGTTCGGCATTCGATGCGTTACTTCTTTACGCAAACTCTGAAAACTCAGCTATCGTTTTGGGGTCGGGCGTCTTGATTCCCATCACACCAATGTTTTCAGTGCAGTTTTTGCAGGCTCCGCTGAGTCGTGTTTAATCTCAGGAAAGTTGAGGGGGAAAAATGCGGCATCGCAGCGAGATGATAATTTTATTATTATTATCATTTTTTATTATAATTTTTTACTACTGTATTCTACATGGCCTGGCTATCTTATTCTAGACTTTAAGTATATATACTTGCATTCAAAAGAAAATCCAGATTTAGGAATATTACTCGAGTATTACTGCAAGTTCTCCCCTTTTGAAACGATTTTTAAGAGGTTTTTATGAAATATGTTGCAAGCTTTGGAAAATGTATTGATGATATCGTATGAACAAAAACGAAACAAACAAACGAAAAACGTTCCCTTTCCCTTTTGTCAGATAGTTAGCTGAATTGGGTTGTATTTACTCAATTAAAGAGTCGTTTTCTATGTTTTATGCCCACTATGTTTTTGCTCCTGACAACTTGCCAGAATGGAACACTCTCCCGTTGCCCGGGGCAACACAACACGCAAAGAACACAAACGGAACACTTTAATGATACAAAGCAACAACATTGATTAAAACTGCTACTGATTGTATGTGATATTTTTGTTGTTGTTGTCGATATTATTGTTATTATTTCCAGTTAGAATTTCATTCAGCACTTTTTCTGTGGGCTTATTTGTTTTATCCCGATATTTATACGTTTTTATGGATCTGTAAATACTGTAAACAAATGTGCCTTTTGACGCATTCTGAACATTTTCTACATTTAACAGAAGGAATATATTGTACTGCAACAATTTTTGTTAACAAACAATAAAATTTTAAGAGTTTGCTCAAATGTCGTCCTGTCTGTGTTAAATTAGTAAATCAGTCCTGTTAGCATGGTGTGGTTTTTTTGGGAGTGGTGAAACATAACCGTGTTCTGTTTGATTTTGACTGTTCGTGACGACAAAAGACAATTTTAAGGTGTGTGAGACGAACCTCAAAATATTGTCCTGAAGTAAATTCTTTTGACTGTTTGACAGTAATCCTTACAATTGTATAAAACTAAATTAGGAATTCCAAATGGAATCTTGTACACAATGCACATTAAGATGCGCCGGCAAGCCCTTTCAACGTTTACCGATATTAAGAATTAGCATATTAACTAGTACAAATTGAATAATGGATATCTAATTCATCCTGCATGTGATTAAATACATTTGCATTTTAAAAGTGTTCATTGTTGATATAAAAATTGTCATTACTCACGGAAATTATTTATATCAAAAATGGGATTTCAACTAGTAATTATCAATTCTTTACCTTTTAACTGCGATTTCAACAAAGCAAATACAGATATCTACAATTATTTGTGGGACGCTATCTTATGTCATGTGGTACATGATATAACGTGTTTATAAGGAAAGTCCAAAATGTGAAATGTTCTAATAAAATGCCAATTCAAATTTATTTAAATGTTATTAATAATTTTAATATATATAATATATACATCAGATTTTTAAGCAATGTTTAAGTTACATTTACTAACTTTAATGAGTATTATGTCATGAAGTTAAGTAGATCTTACTTGATTTTATACTATTAAATTTACGTTAAAAAAACTGCGCAAAAACTTGCAAATTAAAAATTACGTTCGTTTTACTTTTTGTCAGTCTAGTTGAAATTTTCATGTATCAGAAATGTAGCCTACTTAGTACAAACAATATTATATATATATATATATATATATATATATCAATAATTATATTGTTACTAGTGCACATCACTAAATTGTAACTAGTTATAATGTGAATTGTTTTATATCACTAATTTGGCCATGTTAATTTCAGATATCTGTAATGCGATTGTAACCTGTAAGAAAGTCGTTTAAGATATTTTTGATTACTTCTTAATTTATTGACATTTGGAATCCATTTCCAGATATCTGAAAAAAAATGTATTAATCCGCGCATCTTATTACGTGGCTTGTTGAGCGTGTTACCGTGGAGACCAAATTGGTTAACCTCCTCGTGGTCGTGTTTAGTGGTTCTCGCTCTCAATGGGGCGCGTGGTGAGTTATGTGTGGATGCCGCGGAAATGGCGAGTAGCCTCCACACGCGCCAAGTCTCCACGGTAACACGCTCAACAAGCCACGTAATAAGATGCGCGGATTAACGGTTTTACACACGGAGGCAACTGAGATTCGTCCACCGCAACCTGGATTGAGGAGAGTCACTGACCCATTGAGTGCGAGAACCACAAAACACGACCACGAGGAGGTTACGCCATGTGACTCTACCCCCCCTAGCAACCGGGCCCATTTGGTTGCTTAGGAGACACTGAGTCACTCAGCACGCCTTGGATTCGAACTCGTGACTCCAGGTATGGTAGTGCAACTAGTAAAATGAATTATAGATACTTTTAATTGTGTTTTTAACAGATCGTTGTGAAATTTTTCAAGTGAAAAGACAAGGGGCGTGGCCAGGAAATTAATTTTGCGTGGGCCTCAATAAAACAATAAAGCACAAATGTTATTTTTATTTTTTAAATCTTACTTAACAGAAAAGCGGCGTGTTCAAACAGTCTTTCAGGAATCAGAATGCATTTTTAAAACTATTTAATACGTTTATTAATCTCTCATATTCTGGGGGGCACAGGCCCACCCCGGCCCACACTTGGCTACGCCACTGGTTTCAGATATCACTCATTTTATTATTACTAGTGGACCATCCTTTTTTTGTCATATCAAGAATGGGTATATCCGCCAATAATGATGCCATTTTTAATATCAAGAACGAAAGTTTTTACTACTGCAAACCTATTTACTGATTTGCAAAATGTAGCAATTTTAACTAGTGAAAATTCCAATTCGAATGAACCATAATTCATATCCTGCGCGTGATTAACGGTCAAAATGCTATGATGTTTGTGTTGCGTCATGTTTGTATGGGTCTCTCCGGCAGGTGACAGCAGCGCAACGCAGCGCGTCTTATAGATAGACGCGCGTCAGAGCGGAATATACAGCAGGAAGAGGGAGAGACCGAGCGAGTAACTGAACATTCATGATGGGGAAGTAACAGTCAAAGCAATAGAAGAGCCTGAGGATTGTTTTAACCAGCGTTTGTCTCATTATTAAAACACTTCAGCGCGATTTTATTTGACCTGGAGCAAAACGGAGGGAAAATGTTTCGAAAGAAGAAGGAGTTGACGAATAAAACGCCCTCAGCATCCAAAAAGAGCAGCTCAGGAAACACCGGGGCGCCAAACCCTTCGGTAAGACCTGCTTTTCTGTCGAAAAATACTTAAAAATACTTCTATTATCAGAGTTTAGTCCTCTGATAATACGTTCATATTACTACAGTCAGGGGCGTAGATTCCAGGGGGGATGGGGGGGGGGGGGTGTGTGTGCCCCCTATTAGCACGGCTAACTTCTCCAAGTTATGCGCGTAAACGCGTTTCTCAACATTTGTGTTTATAGGTTGAAGATACTGGAGACTTTGTGCTCATGTGCTTTCTATTGCCTCTGACAAGTTTTGTTTTTATTTAATAGTGAATATATTTACATTGGAAGTGTTTGGTAGCGTTCGGGGGTCCGATTCGTTTTAGCGATTTGGCTCAAAACAACTGATTCGCCGAGTCATCGCTCAAAGATGCTCCCAAAAGTCGTCACGTTTTATTTTTATTAGGCTAATCGCTATTTATCACAACGTGATATTTTGCTTCAAATGATGTATCGGTTATTGTTCCATAGCGATATTGTTAAAACATGTTATGCGTAACATAATTCCTATTGTTATTATTATGCATTAATGACATCAACTTTTAGTTATATTCATATTATTTATTATAAATTTGATGTGCAATTTGTTCCCACTTTACAGTTTTACTCCTTAACAGTGTTGGATGTAATGCATTACTATGTAGTTAGATTACTTTTTCATTGAAAAGTAAAGTAAGGGATTACTCTAGTAATTTAATTAGTTACTTCTGATGTAATTGCGTTAAATACTGTATAGTCGATAGAACGATTCTATAAAACAAATAGTGAATTTAAAATCGAAATGTAACGTCGAATGTTAAAATGTGTGTTTTCTAATTTAACGCCGCCCCTTTAAATTAATTTATTTGATTTTATATGATTTATTTGAAAGAATTAAAAGAATTGTATTTTTTATCTGGTCGAGGTTGAGACCAGATAATTAGTGATAAGTAATGCGATTACTTTTTAGACAGAGTAATTAGTACAGTAATCTAATTACACTGTAAAAGATGTAATTAGTAGTTAGTAATTAGTTACTTTTTAGAGTTACTAATGCAACACTGCTCCTAACTAAAGTCATACCTCGGTCGGGTGATTAAACGCTACACGAATCGACTCGACCGAGTCAAAAAAGAATCGGCTCCAAAGAATTAATCGTGCATGAAGCGGGGAACGATTTCTATAATTAATTATTTCACACCGTCATAAGTCAAAAGTGCAGGGGCGTGTGCTTGCGATTGATTCAGCAAGAGTGAGGGCGGGGCCTTGATTTCGCGGCTTTACTTCCTGCTCACTACTGCGCAGGTCTGGTCCCGAAATCGCAACTCGCGAGACTCAAGTCCCAAGATGTCAGCGCCATATCGGGACACTGGCGGCTTCAGTTCTCACCAATGGAAAAGAGCGAAGGGCGTCGTCCATCTTTTTACAGTCTATGGTTAAAGCGTATGTTTTATTTGAAGCTTTGCAGATTATGGAGTTTACGGCGTTGCATCGTCAGGGCAGTGAAGTTGTGGTTAGCACGTGATTTTATCTGTGATATTTATTTTAAAGACAGATGGCGACGCGTTGAGGTGGACCGATATATCGGTTTTACCGATTAAGGGTGCCGATAGTTGCTTTTTGAACTATCGGTTATCTGCAAAAATCAATGCTGATAATTGCCAATAATTTTTATTTTATTTTTAGTTATTCCGCCATGTTCCTCTGTGGCTGGCACAATATTCATACATATATTTTCCAAACTTCATGCATGCATTATTTTGTTATTTTAATTGGATAATCCAAGCGTTCTAAATTGAAGAATCGGCATATAATGAAATGTGCCTCTACCTTCATATTTTGCAAATAATAATAAAACGTATTACTCATTAAACCTCATTTGGTGCATATACATATATATATGCTATAAATAGATTAATTTGGTAATAACTTAAAATAGAGAATTGTAACAGGGCAAAGTCTCAGTCATTTCAAAATAAGAGTCCCTGGTGCATTTCGGGCTTGTTTATAGTCAATTGTGCATGCAATATTGTAAATGTATAATCATCATCAATTCTCTCTCTCTTTCTCTCAGCTGTCCATTCTTCAGGAACAGTCTCACTATGACACTATCGACGGCCCGTGCACGTTGAGCCCTCCAGATGCCGTCCCTTTGTCCTGCCCTGGAACACCTGCGTCCCAGTCCATGGTGGCTGGGTGCAGTTCACCTGTCTCTACGAACAAACGGCCCACGGGTCTGAGCCGTCACGCCAGCGCCGCCGGGCTCCCCTTCCAGACTGCGGGGACGTGGGGCTTCCACAAAGGCTACGTACGGACTGCTCTCACATACGGACATGCGTCGGATGGCGTGGAGACGTCGGTCATTGAGGTGGAGGATATCCCCTCGCTGCTGAGAGACGTTGCACGATTCGCCGAGGCCGTGGAGAAACTCAAGGACTTGGTGTTGGGTGAAGGTAGGACGGTTGGGTTGTAGAGGGGACGTTAAAAGCGGATACACAAGGGTGTACGATATAGTTTGGACTTTTGCTGCACCGCACCCTGATGTAGGCATCCGTTGACCAGTGAGAATGTCTCTAGTGTCCCTCATTTGATATCAAGAAATCGTTCCTCTTGTTCAGAAAGGGTCATTTGTAATGTATGTTTCTTCTTTGCATTTCAATGGTGACAGGGGAGGAAGGAAGAGGAGCCCTGCATCACATGTTTTTGTCGCAGCCTTCAGTTTGAGATTACACAGGCCTGCCGGTTCCCCGACCTTCCCTTAAAAGTGTGCATTCTCTGGCTAGACGTTATGCAGAGATGCTATGCCGTAGCTAAGGTGTTCTGAGCGGTTTTTAGCATATTGCTATAAGGTAACTAGAGTGTTATGGGTGTTTTTTAAGTCAAAAGAGTCCATCCTCAAGTCTTTATGATATACAAAAATGGTATATATCGCAAGACATTATGTAAAACACATACAGTGTATAATATGTATGTTGATATATGTTTTGCACGGATTATAAAAAAAGTTGCATACTTGCACATATTATGCAACGATATTGAAAAATTAATTTTTTTTAACACTGGAGGTTAAGTCGTGCACTAAATAGGGATCAAGGGAGCATCCTATATCTCCCCTATAACTGTTCTGAGACCAGTGCAGACAGACAGCACACTGGAGGTTAAGTCATGCACTAAATAGGGAGCAAGGGAGCATCCTATAGCTCTCCTATAACTGTTCTGAGACCAGTGCAGACAGACAGCACACTGGAGGTTAAGTCATTCACTAAATAGGGAGCAAGTGAGCATCCTATATCTCTCTATAACTGTTCTGAGACCAGGGCAGACAGAAAGCACACTGGAGGTTAAGTCATGCACTAAATAGGGAGCATCCTATAGCTCTCCTATAACTGTACTGAGACCAGTGCAGACAGACAGCACACTGGAGGTTAAGTCATGCACTAAATAGGGAGCATCCTATAGCTCTCTATAACTGTTCTGAGACCAGTGCAGACAGACAGCACACTGGAGGTTAAGTCATGCACTAAATAGGGAGCAAGGGAGCATCCTATAGCTCTCCTATAACTGTTCTGAGACCAGTGCAGACAGGCGGCACACTGGAGGTTAAGTCATGCACTAAATAGGGAGCAAGGGAGCATCCTATAGCTCTCCTATAACTGTTCTGAGACCAGTGCAGACAGACAGCACACTGGAGGTTAAGTCATTCACTAAATAGGGAGCAAGGGAGCATCCTATATCTCTCTATAACTGTTCTGAGACCAGGGCAGACAGAAAGCACACTGGAGGTTAAGTCATGCACTAAATAGGGAGCATCCTATAGCTCTCCTATAACTGTACTGAGACCAGTGCAGACAGACAGCACACTGGAGGTTAAGTCATGCACTAAATAGGGAGCATCCTATAGCTCTCTATAACTGTTCTGAGACCAGTGCAGACAGACAGCACACTGGAGGTTAAGTCATGCACTAAATAGGGAGCAAGGGAGCATCCTGTAGCTCTCCTATAACTGTTCTGAGACCAGGGCAGACAGACAGCACACTGGAGGTTAATACATGCACTAAATAGGGAGCATCCTATAGCTCTCCTATAACTGTTCTGAGACCAGTGCAGACAGACAGCACACTGGAGGTTAAGTCATGCACTAAATAGGGAGCAAGGGAGCATCCTATAGCTCTCATATAACTGTTCTGAGACCAGTGCAGACAAACAGCACACTGGAGGTTAAGTCATGCACTAAATAGGGAGCAAGGGAGCATCCTATAGCTCTCATATAACTGTTCTGAGACCAGTGCAGACAGACAGCACACTGGAGGTTAAGTCATGCACTAAATAGGGAGCAAGTGAGCATCCTATAGCTCTCTATAACTGTTCTGAGACCAGTGCAGATAGACAGCACACTGGAGGTTAAGTCATGCACTAAATGGGGAGCAAGGGAGCATCCTGTAGCTCTCCTATAACTGTACTGAGACCAGTGCAGACAGACAGCACACTGGAGGTTAAGTCATGCACTAAATAGGGAGCATCCTATATCTCCCCTATAACTGTTCTGAGACCAGTGCAGACAGACAGCACACTGGAGGTTAAGTAATGCACTAAATAGGGAGCAAGGGAGCATCCTATAGCTCTCTATGCAGTTAAGTGCGTTCACTCCTAAAATCTGATCAAAAGTTCAGTTTCAGGCTGCAGATGGTGTTTGGATCACTCAACATGTTTGACACACATGGGACAATGATAGATTCATCTCAGAAAATAATCTGACTTTCTATAGCTTGGTATTATTTACAATTTCACAACTTGGTCCCGCTGACCACATATGAGTACATCGAATTTCAGGAACACCATTTGCTCTAGAATTGTATTTTTTTGCTTGTTTATTTGGTAAGTAGCCATGTAATAAGCGGATAA
Organism: Xyrauchen texanus; assembly: GCF_025860055.1. Taxonomy (NCBI): domain Eukaryota; kingdom Metazoa; phylum Chordata; class Actinopteri; order Cypriniformes; family Catostomidae; genus Xyrauchen; species Xyrauchen texanus. Next base: position 2,278,310 of record NC_068281.1, read on the forward strand.
TGTGCATTCTGCCAGTCGCCTTCATTATCTCTTGCATATCGGCCAACGTAATAAATCTCGACAATGGTTTGGAAAAAAAACCATCATATTTATTTCTGGCTCAAAGTGACTCAAAATGATGGAGCTGGTCACCAATCCCCAAATATATGATCTACAATATATGTTCATATATGGACATTTACCCAATTTCTGTAAGAGCAGTCTCTAGATATGACTCGGCCTCCATTAGTCAACAATAGCCACTTTTAGCTAATGTTATAATCCACCAGGTATCAATTGACGTATACACTACAAAGTTGATTACTCGTGATTAGGGGGGTTGTTCTAATCACTAACACGAATATAAGCAACATAAATAGTGATGCTTGCCTTAACATACACCACTAGTGAAATTGCTCCTGGAGAACAAAAGGGAAAAGCGAAGGGAATGTTTTAGGGCGAATACACGTTGAAGCATGTCCTTATGACCTGACCACAGTTCCCTCAAACAGATGACTCAAACGGTCTTTCACAAACACACAGCGAAACTGGCACATCAACATCCACATGATTCAGCAGGCCTTGAGATGATGGTAGTAGACAAACGTCATACCATCTGCTCAGAAATAGCCCCACCATCATATCGAGCATGACACTGCCTGCTGTTTTAGTATAGGATGAAATTGCAGGGGTGCGTTGAATTGTGTGGGCCTGTACGGGCCTGTACGCTGCAGTTCTTCTGCGACGGTGTGAACGAGCTATCTGGTGTGGGCTTGTACAGCTTCACCCAGGCTGTAAAGGAAACGGTAACTGTTAGAAAAACATGACAATGCTACAAATGGTTGGAAAGGAAGTTTTGTCTTGAAGTGACATTTGGAAACATCACTACAGCAACGCTATAAGAAGGGTGAATGTAAACAGGAAGTGGAGCTGATGAAAATAGCAACACTTAAAGGAAGTCCAGAAGGGCTGAGGAACTTCTGCTCTTTTTGGAGAAGAGACTGACTGGATCTGACGTGATATAGCTCTCGCTGTCCTCTGCTCTACAGGACAATAACGACATGTCAGACAGGGGTGCAAATCTCTGAATCACATATGAGCTCTTTCTGTTTTAAAAGCTGTGAAACCTTACAAGAAAATAAAGTGTGTTAGTAGTACTTGTCAAATCTGTGTAGCTTTTGTGTCTGATGGCATTTCAACTACTGAGTGCAAAGGAAGAATAGCAATGCAGGAGGTGTGATATTACTTTGCTAGTCTATCATAGAAGGGGGGACCCAAAACATGTCTAGAAACCAGAATATCATAGAGACTTGAGGGTGGCCAGAACTCCTTAGCAACCATGTAGCCACACTCTAGCACCCATGCAAAACATCCTAGCAACTGTATATCAATGCATTAATAACAGCCACAACACACTAGCAGCTGCATAGGGACATTAAAAACCACCCAGAACACCTTAGCAACCACCCAGATCACCTTAGCAACCACCTAGCTACACCCTAGTGAAAGTATAGCAATGCACTAATAAAACCCACAACACCGTTGCAACCACATAGCAACACATTATAAACAACTCAAAACACCTTAGCAACCACCTTGCTTCTCCCTAGAAACCATTCAGAACACCCTTGTAACCACACAGCAATGTACTAAAAACCCCCACAACACCCTAGCTACCAGATAGCAACACATTATAAACCAGCTAGAACACCCTATTATCAACTATCTATAACACACAAGCAACCACATAGCAATACATTAAAAACACCCACAACATCCTAGCAACTGCACAGCAACACATTCAAAACCACCCATAACACCTTAGCAACCTCCTAGCTACACCCCAGCACCCATCCAGAACACCATGGAAACCACATAGAAATGCACAAAAAACATCCACAACTCCCTAGTAACCGCATGGCAACACATTTTAAACCACCTACAACAACCTAGTAACCATCCAGAAAACACTAACAACCACAAAGCAAAGCACTAAAAACACCCATAACACCCTAGCAACTGCATAGCAACAAATTCAAAACCACTCAAAACATTTTAGCAACCACCTTGCTTCTCCACTGCAACCATCCAGAACACCCTGTTAAACACATAGCAGTGCATTAAAAACACCCACAACCCCCTAGCAACTGCATAGCAACACATTCAAAACCACTCAAAACACCTTAGCAACCACCTTGCTTCTCCCCAGCAACCATCCAGAACACACTGTTAAACACAAGGCAGTGCATTAAAAATACCCATAACACTCTAGCAAACAGATAGCAACCAGCTATGTGTTCAAACCAGCTAGAACACCCTAGCAACCATCCAGAACACCCCAGCAATTGTATAGCAGCACACTGATAACACCCACAACACCTTAGCAACCACAAAGCAATACATCAAAAACTACTTAGAACACATTAGCAAACATCCAGAACACTCTATCAACTGCATAGTCATGCACTACAAACAACACTGTAAAAATCATCCAAAACACCTTGTAAATCACCTAGCTACACCCTAGCAACTATCCAGATCTCCCTGGCTACCACCAAAAAAAAACCTGGTAAGCACTTAGAAATACACTGAAAACACCCTAGCAACCACATAGCAACACATTAAAAACCATCCAGAACACCTTAGCAACAACCTGACAACACCCCACCAACTGTATAGCAGCACACTGATAACACCTACAACACCTTAGCAACTGTGTAGCAATACATTAAAAATAACTTGGAACACCTTAGCAACTGAATAGTACATTTACATTTATGCATTTATCCAAAGTGATATACATTTTTTTTTAATAATTAGTTTGTGTAGTTTGTAAAGTCTAAAGTCAAACTCCCTAGCAACCAACTGGCTACAACGTAGCAACCATCAGAACACCCTAGCAACTGCATAGCAACACATTAAAAACTCTAGTGTTATGAATTGGTGTCAGTTTTACACATGCAAGTGTAGTACATCATATTCCCAGCTTTGCATCAAAGAGGAACAACTGTTTGAAATGTTACACTCTTGTTTTGTTGCATTTTTAAGAACACACACAGTCTGAGCATGCATTTAGGCCTGAAAGTCACACAAGAAGTTTTGTTGTGCAAAACAACAGCTTTCATTGTCTCTCTGAAACCAAACTTTTATACACCGGCATTCCTACATAGCCTCTGATTTTAATATACAATGTAGGTTATCCCAAATTTTGTGATAATGTTAAAAGAGAACAAAGCTCTGATTTAATCACAAAATCACGCCAAGACATAAAGACATACCCATTTACTATAATATTGATGTATGTGCGTAGTATCAGTGTACTGTGTGTGACCAAGTTCCCTCTTGTGGGATTGAACAGAATGTTTGGGCACAGAGAAGTGCATTGTGGGATGGGGTTGGTAGGAAGTGGACAAATAACTGACATGTTTTGGTGAAAATATAAGAGGCGGAACAAGAGTTGGTCTACTTCCTAATATGTGGCAACACTTGAGTTAAAGCACCACTGCGTGTTTGTGTGTTATACAGCGGCCCCCAAATGTGTTTGGACACGAGTCGCACTTACAAATGTTTGAATTTCATTGAATTAGATATCAAAATAATAAGCAAAAGCATGCACATACAAAGGCAAATATGCTCTTTGGAGGTGCTCGATCAAAAAACAGCACACAACCGCTCCAAACATACACTTTGGTGACGCTTTGAGCCACAGAACTCGCAAAAGCATTTCACCAAAAAAGCATCTGTCTTAAGTGTCCAAATATCTGCTGGGGTCACTGTAAATGTGACTGTTTATGAACACAGCAACGTTTGATTTCTATGTTCTCAGTAGTAATGTATGCTCTCTCTCTGCAGTGAAAGAGGAGCCGCACAACAGATCGGCCGTTCACGAATGTTTAGGAGAAGTTCTGCGTGTCTTGCGGCAGGTAATCAGCACGTATCCTCTGCTCAACACTGTGGAAACGCTCACCGCGGCAGGCACTCTTATCTCAAAGGTCAAAGGTCAGTCCAACAGCCATGTCGAACTCATCGTCGTGGGTCTGTCCCTCGTACACTTTAACTTTAGAAAAGGGAGTCACATTGTCTTTATTTTGATATGTTAGCAATACATTAGGATCAATTTAGTATATCCAATACTAATTCATCTTAGGTCTGGGTATCTCAGTGAGTATTGACGCTGACTTTCACACCAGTTTGAATCCAGGGCATGCTGAGTGACTCCAGCCAGGTCTCCTTAGCAACCAAATTGGCCCGGTTGCTAGGGAGGGTAGAGTCACATGGGGTAACCTCCTCGTGGTCGCTATAATGTGGTTCTCGCTTTCGGTAAGGAATGTGGTGAGTTGTGCGTGGATGCCGCGGAGAATAGCGTGACGCCTCTACACGTGCTA